>NC_073304.1:228146334-228429959 GCF_027595985.1 Sorex araneus
CAATAAAATAAAAAAAATTAAAAATAAAACTTTTGAATGATCAGCCTAGTCCTTTCTGGGCAGTAAAGCTATTTTCTCCCCAGACCCAAGACACTGCACCTTCAAGTGCAGCAGCGTATACCACATGTGCACACAAGAGGGATGATCATTTCCTCTGTTTCTGAAGACACACATGTAGCATAGGTCCTACGTGTGCCTGGTACCTGGCCCATAGCTCAGTTTTGGACTAGGGAACTTAGAGCTACATGTACGGTTGCCTGCATGTACCGTTATCGGCATGTATGGTTACCTGACCCATAGCCAAGTCTTGGACTAAAGAAGATGTATGGCTGCCTGCATGTACAGTTATCGGCATGTATGGTTATCTGCATGTACAGTTATTATCACATGTATGTTTGCCTCCATGTGTGGCACAGCGTGTATGGGTTACCTGGCTGATAGCTCCGGTTTGGAGTAGGGAACTTAAAATCTCCCCTCTTACTACAGGCAGCTCTTCAGCTGGTCTTCATCATGGCAGGGTTCTTGGTGCTGTACGTACAGTGGTTTCTGACTTAGAGGCGGAAAGGGTGTGTAACATTGAGAGGGTGACCAAGGTGTGTTAGAGCAAGCAAGTCATCCGAGCTATTTCACTGCAAAGAACTCCAGCAAGTTTGAGATTGAGCCAATGTCATGGAACAAAGTATCTTGGACTGGAGCAATAGCACAGCGGGTAGCGCATTTGCCTTGCACACGGCCAACCTGGGTTCGATTCCTCTGTCCCTCTCGGAGAGCCCAGCAAGCTACCAAGAGTATTCCGCCTGCACGGCAGAGCCTGACAAGCTCCCCGTGGCATATTCGACATGCCAAAAACAGTCACAACAAGTCTCATAAAGGAGACGTTACTGGTGCCCGCTTGAGCAAATCGATGAACAACGGGATGACAGTGCTCCAGTGCTGCTGGGCCCCAGGCCCCAGAGAGGCACGACAGGTGAAAAATGGCAATAATAAAGGATGACACCTGTCTTTATGCCTGAGATCTCCTGTTTTTATTAAACCTGATTGGAGGGTGTGAGGGGTGGTTGGAGTCCTCACTGCCTGCCAGGGTCTGGGTGGGGCTATGTGGGGCTGGGGTTCACGCCCCGGGGCCCCCTCACATGTGCTCTGACCCTTGAGCCACATCTCTGGCCCTTGTTCTTGGTTGTTGTTGTTGTTGTTTTTTAAGTTGGGTAAAATAGAATCTGAGTATGGGCAAAAGACATCAATAAGTCTTCAAACGATTCCAGGAAGACTTCCCTCCGGGGGCATATTTCCCACGCCTCGGGCGAAGGACACGGTTTCCCATATTTCATAGCCGGTCCCGGCCTTCCATCTCTGCTGACTTCCGTGATTATTCTGGCTTACCTGGAGATGAATGGATGACTTTCCCCTAGGGTACGATAGAATATTTTGCTTTTTATTCATTTAAATCACACCCATTCTCCCAAGTTCTTAAAATTTTTGTCAGCTCGGTCAGTAGAACTCTCCTGCTTCCTTTATGTGTAAAGTGTTGAACTGAGATTTATAATTTTAACATGTGTGTATAGTTACCAGCATGTAGGGTTACCTGCATGTATGGTTACCTGCATGCATGGTACTACATGTAGGTTACCTGGCCCATAGCTAAGTTTTAACTAAGCTATGTTTTTAAATTTAGCCCAAGCATGAACAGGTTTTAACTAAGATTTATAATTTTATTATAAAGATGTTTGATAACAAAGCACAGAATAGTGATCATAATGCATCTAAGTAACTCATGTATTTGGCTGCCGAGGGAAAAATGCAGTTAATGTAAATATAATGTAAATATAGTTTAAATACTTATTTTCTGGGATTAGCTTGTAACAAAGCAAAACATTCACAGTTATCTTCAGTTACCAGAGAAAAGTATTTTTAAAAATAATTTGGCAGCATCTGTCTATGGAGAAAATGCGTAGTTCTCTCTGTATATTGCCAATAGTGGAATAATATGGAAGAAAGATCCCTAAATTTTTCATAAGCTTAAATTCACTAGTATGGATCCATGTTCTCAGGTACAAAAATAAAACTTTCCATATCATACAATATTTTGTTATGAAATATGTATGTCTATTTAAGAGTAAGCATACTTCCTTCTTCGGACCATCCTAAGTTCTGAGTAGCTAAAAATTTATTGTTGATTTTCCCACCTCTACCTTTTTCAACAGTGATTTTTAGTGTTGAAAAATCACAGTGATACGTTTTGAACCCCATGTTTCAAAGCAGATTTAACTGGTGCCTAATTCCTAGTGTGCAATGAGAGAGAGAGAGGAGAGAGAAGAGAGAGAGAAAGAGAGAGAGAGAGAGAGAGAGAGAGGAGAGAGCAGAGAGAAAGAGGAGAGAGGGAGAGAGAGGAGAGAGCAGAGAGAAAGAGGAAAGAGGAGAGAGAGAGGAGAGAGAAGAGAGAGGGAGAGAGAGGAGAGAGAAAGAGGAGAGAGGAGAGAGAGGCAGAGAAGAGAGAGGGAGGAGAGAGGGAGAGAGAGGAGAGAGGAGAGAGAGGGGGAGAGAGAAAGAGAGAGAGAGAGAGCCTTTCAAATTCCGAATGAATGAAAATAACTTCTGGAGCTGAGTGTGGCGGTGAGCCCTGAGAAATGAATGCTATAGCTTTAAGATAAGGTAGCCGGGCGAGGCATGGCAGGGGAGGAGATCGATGGGGAGCTGGCTCCTACTGTTAGCCTTTTTTGAAGATGGATTCTCACGCTGAAAATAACACAACCCATTCTCGATAACAGCAGTTTTCTCCCCTGCAATCCACCAAAACTGAAGAAAAATCCAAGTGACTGTTCTTAGCAGCTGTGTGGCCGGGAGTTCACAGGGGGGCGCGGGCTTCCTGCAGACCCCCATTCATCACCTGCTTCAAAGGCAGCCTGGCTGGCTATAGTTTGCAGGCCAGGTAGGGTGCCATTGTCCACAGTCTGGGAGGATTAGTATCAAAGCCGCGGCCACCAGGCCCTTGGTCGCGGGCTGCCATTCAGTCCAGCAGGGAGAGGCTCAGACTGGCCAAGGTCACCGTCTCCAGCATGGAGTGGACCGGGGGGCCTAAGAATAGAAATGCTTTTCATGGAGTCATGGCGCAAGCCTGCGGCACGGCAGCCGCCTCCTGGAACACGGAACATCTGTTTATGTTGGTCTACCGTGGCTGACAACGAGATAATAGAGCTTTGACATTTATCATCTTTTTTTTTTTAAGACAACTGTATATACCATAATCCATAGGCGGACTTAGCGCCGATCTTTTATTTGGAAAATCGTAAAGAAAACGTACCGCCTTAATTGCTGCTTTGTGTGTGTGTGTGTGTGTGTGTGTGTGTGTGTGTGTATGTGTGTGAACATATTTAAGCCCAAAGCAAAGCGTCCTGACAATTAACCATTTATAACCATCGCTGATCAGTAATATCCAAATTCTTGGGAAGGAAGTAGCTACTAGCACTATCTCTTCTTCTCCTTCTTCTTCTTCTTCTTCTTCTTTTTTCAGTGTTCAGGCATTTTTGCCAACAGATAGCAGAGGGATTTATTGAATATGCCCAACTGTCTTATTAAATTTTAGGAGGTTTGGATAAAATCTGCCTCCACCCCCAACCCCAGCCACCACCACCAAATGAGACTCTTTCAAAGGTGAGGTAACAATGACGCAAAAATAAAAAATTTCAACTTGGACAAATTAGAGAAAAATTAAGCTGTCCATGAGTTGTCATGACGACAAGGATGTTCTGTTGATGAACTGTCCTCCTCATTGTCCAATCAGATAGTCGAGCTGAAGCTGGAGCATGAACAGGAGAAGACGCACCTATTACAGCAGCATAACGCAGAGAAGGATAGCCTAGTCCGAGACCATGAACGGGAAATGGAAAACCTGGGAAAACAGCTTCGCGCTGCCAATATGGAGCACGAAAATCAAATCCAAGAGTTCCAGAAACGAGATTCACAGGTAAATCTCAATAATATTTGATAAGACGGGTCTCTATTTTTTTTTAAAAAGTCATCAGCGTTTTGTGTTCTATTAATCTTGCTAATGCACGCTGTTTGATCATTTGCAAAACTGACATATAAATGTGTGTGTGTGGGGGGGGTGGTTTTTTTTTTTCTTTCGCTCCTCAACCCCTCCCCTTTGGGGGATGAATAAGGCTTTAACTACAGAAACCACAGGTAGCCAGATTAAAAATCCCATGGCGCGTTATAACTTGGCCCCCTTTTTATTCATAATCTTGTGTCAGTTCCTTTCATGATGGATTTTTTTTTAAGGTATCTGCCCCTTACGCCTCCCCTCAGCCTTCGCAAATCCCTATGAACTATCTCAGCGTCCCTCCTTGCTTTTTTTGTTTTAATCTCTGTTGGCAATCAGGCAGCTGATTTAGTATTTGCTTTTCCTCCCCAGTGTTGCTTTTTCTCTTTGGACTCTCTCTGATTAGATCACTCGGATGGTAATTGAGGAAAATGGCTCTGGAGAAGGGCTTTTTTTTTTTTTTCCCCGCCAGGTTTCTTGCGTTTTCCTGCACGCACAGTCATTCACTTGCCTCCTCGACTCCATCTCTGTGGTCCCTGTTGGAAGCCATTTGGCAGAATAACCCCCAGCTGTGGTAGCATTTGACTCTTCAAACTTGTGGATGAAATGTGCACTGTCAGCATGGAAAATGATCTTTATAAATTTCAGATGAAAAAATCTTACTGGGCGTGTACCTTTGTGGCACACGACATTCTCGAGGGCGTGTATAATCAAAGGCCCGGAGAGCCTCTTGGGGAGATGGCTGTGAAATCTTACTAAAGGGAAATTGAAGAGCAATTGATCACAATAAAAGGATCATTTTCTTTGCTAATAAATAAACCTTATCATCGACTAAGTTCTGGATACCCCTTTTCCCATTGAAATCTATCCACGCCCTCCAAGGCGTCTTCCTAACTAGCCTTCCACAAGTAACAGAATAGTCAAACAATAAAATAAATCTTCGCTTATAATGTGGGGGCTAAACAGTCTGGTGATGTTCGAACAATAGAAATGCCGTTGATTAAATAAGATCTAAATTGGTGAAGGAAGGGCAGGAATCGCACAGGCAAAGAATAATAGGAGTGTTTGGTTATTTTTCATCTGACCTTGAGTTGTCTTTTTCCTTCAGAGAATAGCTGGGGCAATGTAACTGTTCAGTACAAAATTTTGGGTCCATATTATACACACATTCAGGAAAATTGTTTTCAATTGTGTGATGGGTATCTGCTAGGTAAAATGTTCTCAGAGTACTAACCTGGGTACCAGATTAGCGAGGTGGTCAATGTTAAGTCAATGCGTATTATGCTTTTTCCACCCACCTCTTATAGATCCTTTTTAAAATACACGCTGATCTTTCGGTTGTTGGCCATATAGTTAGTTTACAAAGATTGTTTCCAAATACATATTCTTCTTCAACCATGATGCTAAACCTTACTGTTGTCTTCAGTGGTAAGATATTTGGGATTTTCAGTCAGTGTAGAACTGTTTGTAGCCTGTCACAGAGCAGAATTGACTCATTGCTACAATATATAATGTAATTCCTACTACTTTTATGCTGTTGTGGAAAACTGACATGAATTCGGACTGAATTTGGTGGAAATCTTTGTGTTTTTGTGTGTGCCGTATCTGCCATGTCCAGGGTACGGTTCATCTGTTGATGACAAAGGGAAAATTTAGAATTATTATGTATAACATGTTCACCAAGGTAGTATAATGAGTTCTCAATAGAACTTATTCTGATTCAGATATTAAGTATGAGGACTATATGATCTCTTAAATGCTTTAACATAAGATTATAATTTCCCATATTTGTGTTTTACTTGGAATAAATAGAATTTGCTCACGTGCAAAGGAATCTTAGTTAAACGATTTCTGATTTAGAAAAATGTTTATAGACTATACTTGTTTTTAAAGAATATATTTTAAAATTTCTATCATTAAGTTGTATCTAAAGATCTTATGCATGCCAACTGCTAGCAATTTATAGGTAAATTTTATTGGCCCTTTGAATTAATATCCATAGTATTATTAAGGATATTAATTCAACGTTTCCTTCAGGTAAAAAGCCGAAATTCTCCATGTATTTCTTTTCGTGGCTGTGGTCTAAAGAATCTAACGGATCATGCATTTTAAGTCCAGAATTCCATTCACAAATTGTGGACATATATTCTTTAAACTAGATCTCTTTCAAATCACTCTTTTGTGGTTGGATACAGACCAAGCACATGTATCTTAAATATTGGATTGTATCGTTTTTCCCCTTCGCTCCGGAGAGACATTTGATTTTCATTTCCTGCCCGACTGCCCCCACTCGGTGTTGGAGGCCATTTTGTGGAAAGGATTGTTTGAAAATGCCAGTTAGCCAGAGGGCCCGTGAAGTAACTATTCTGGAGATTATGGCTGTGTTTGCTGCTTTTTTTTTCCCCCATCAGCTTCTTGAATGAAACCAATATACTAAAAACATCCTGTTGGCTCTTTCCAATATGAAATATATACTAATGAGAAAAGCACTTTACAGAACAGCAGCCGACCTGAAGGTGGGTCTCACTGACGGGGCACTCCCCCTTGTGAATTTGCTGTAAAATTGATTACAGGCCAGTTGTTATTCAAGTAATTTCTGCTTAATAAGGCTAACACCAGAGATAGCTCACAGGTTTTCTATTTTCCTTTCATGTATTTAGCTAATAATATACCTGCATATGTGTGACCAAAAAAAATCTTGATTTTTTTTTTTGATGGTCGGATATTTTACGTTGTGATACTCACATTAAAAAAAAAGCACAATAAATTACACCACCATTGTTCAAGAAATTCGTTCTGGTATAACTCAAGTTTATGATATTTAAAAGAAAAAGCACCCAGCTTACTAGATATCATATGTATCTGCATATGTGTGACAAAAAATCTTGATTTTTTTTTGATGGTCAGATATTTTACGTTGTGATACTCACATTAAAAAAAAAGCACAATAAATTACACCACCATTGTTCAAGAAATTCGTTCTGGTATAACTCAAGTTTACGATATTTAAAAGAAAAAGCACCCAGCTTACTAGATATCATATGTATCTGCATATGTGTGACAAAAAATCTTGATTTTTTTTTGATGGTCGGATATTTTACATTGTGATACTCACATTTGAAAAAACGCACAATAAATTACACCACCATTGTTCAAGAAATTCGTTCTGGTATAACCCAAGTTTATGATATTTAAAAGAAAAAGCACTAGTTTACTAGATCCAAGGACACACAAATTCAGAAATATTTATCACTTGGAAGGTTCCTCTTTACTGCAAAAATTACCTTGGAATGAATTATTACCATGAGGTCACTTTCCTCATTGATTCCACACGGTTTTAGTGTAAAGAAAAGATCATTTTTGTTATTATCTTCTTGATAAGTCACCTTCAAACTTGGTAGCTCTCTGTGTAATCCCAATCTTGCTTTTGAACTGCCATACAGTAAAATAATTTCTGTAGTTGATGCCTTTGAGGGCTGGAGTGATAGCACACCGGTAGGACATTCGCCTTTCATGCGTCCGACCCATGTTCGATTCCTCCGCCCCTTTCAGAGATCCCAGCAAGCTACCGAGAGTATCGCGCCCTCGTGGCAGAGCCTGGCAAGCTACTCATGGCCTATTGGATATGCCAAAAACAGTAACAACAAGTCTCACAATGAGAGACGTTACTGGTGCCCGCTCGAACAAATCGATGAGCAGTGGGATGACAGTGATGCCTTTGAATTAGAAAATAAACAGAGCAGAGGGCCCCTGATCTCTTCGTTGTTCTTTTAGGGTCCCACACCACACAGAGATTACTTGGTCTTTCGTGTCTGTTGACAAAATCAGTGTGTTTTTGAGCACTCAAGTGGCCCTCGAGAACTGCCCTAGCGGCCAGCCCGATCTCGGACCATTTTCCATGACTCAGGGGGAAACACAGACACATGGACTTGCAAGGCTCACTGCAGCCAGGGTGACGGACCTCCATAGGACCATGCAAGTGAGACACCGTTCGCTTAGAGAAGGTGGTCAAACATCTGAAGCCACAGCGAACGCAGACTCTGTTCAGAGTGCACAGGCTTAGCCCAGCACTGGCGTTTGACGCCTTTTGTGAGTCCCTAGCCGGCAATGCGTGACTCCAGTATCAGTAATTTTGGCCCAGTAAGTGAATAGACCCTCTTGATCTTTCCCATGTTGATTAAGAGCTTTCCGAGGATTCCAAATACGTGCTGTTTCCAGGGGCCTCTTTCCTTCTCGTTGATACTTACAAAACTGTTTCCACTGAGCATCACTGGGCGTGGCCCCCAAACAACTGTTTCCCATAAAAGAAAATTGTGGTGAACAATTTGATGAAAAATTGTATCTTGGTAACATTATTTTTCGTGAATTTGGGAGCCTAGGCACAAGAGAGTTATCACCATTTAGAAGCTCTCTGTGTGTGGTTGTGTGTGTGTGTGTGTGTGTGCGTGTGTATGTGAGAGAGAGTTATGTGTTTATGTGTGTGAAAGAGAAAGAGAGAGAGAGAGTGTGTGTGTTAGATCAAGAACTAGTGCTCATTCATCAATTTTATTCAAAGTGTGAAGATAACACTTTGTTTAGACCTCTATGTATCCCTTGCACTCTTTTGGAGGGGGGGACACTTCTTAAATTAAAAACAGTTCAATTTCTTGCTGACTACTTTCAGAAGAAACTTGAAAGCAGCATTTCATAATAAACACATATAGGTAGAATAACATTTAAGCAACAGGAAGATATAAAATACAGACTTTTTAAAAAAGGAGTTTTAGTGTTGAATTTGCCGAGATGTCACAGAGAAGCGGGAAATGTGCTGAATTACATCATCCTGTCTCTAAAAGTAACCAGCCTGCCGCCATGACGGAGACTTACAGAAGACACTGATCAGTAGAAGCACTGAGGGCTCTGTGTAGGAAAACAGTTGGAAATAAAGTTTGGCAAAAGACTTCAGGTTTTTTAAATACTTGCACTAAATGTAATTTGGCAGACTTTTATTGTAGTAAACAAGAGTTTTATCTTCTTCTTCTTCTTTTTTTTTTTGCTTTTTGGGTCACACCCGGCGATGCACAGGGGTTACTCCTGGCTTTGCACTCAGGAATTACTCCTGGCGGTGCTCAGGGAATCCTATGGGATGCTGGGATTCGAACCCGGGTTGGCCGCGTGCAAGGCAAACGCCCTACCCACTATGCTATCACTCCAGCCCCTATCTTCATTTTTCAAGTGTGCCCTTACGACAACAAAATGACACAGCAGCTGTGATAGATCCAGTTTTGAATAAAAAGAAAATTGTTATGAGCCAATTCCAGTACTAGCAAATTCTAGTACTCTCATCAGCTGACGCTTCCAGAAACTTTCACAAAACGTCTTTGGGAAGTCAAGATTCGAACCACAGCTAGGGTTAGGCAGTCTGAAGGTCAGTGACACAGTGGGTTTCCAAGTGTGTCCATCTCATCCTTCTCTCTGACTCTCTTGCCCTCTGAATTTATATGATGGAAAACTTGAAATAAAAGCGGCAGTTTGGTTCAGGGCATACAACATTTGAATTCCAAAATGGTTTAGCCTTTCTTATTTTACAAGAGTAATGCAGTGAATATTTTGATAGCTTTGGGTCCGATTAGATTGATTTCTGGGAAGAACTGAGTTTCTATAAACTATCTCCCCCCTTCCGAATGAAATGCGGCAGTTGCTACTGATGCAGAGTCACTTTCTGCCCCCCTTGCCTCGTTGGTGACATAGGCAGCCATCAGCGTGACTGCCTGGACGTGGACATACCTCACGTGGGCCCCTGGTTCGGATGCACACTGAGGTATCTGCCTTGGTGAGGCGGAGGAAGGAACCAAGTGTACTTGAAGGACTAACAGTATTTTGCTGAAATCGACATAATGTGTAGGCTCGGATATTAGGAGAATTGTTGGGGAAATATTTTTCAACAATTTGTTTTATGATTTCTCAAAAATAAAATAAGACTTCCTACTGGATTTGTGTTAAAATCATGCATAACATTTTCAGGTTTTTTTTTCTTTAGAAGAGGTTACATAGTATTAGCTAAGTGCTATATTTAAGATAGAGCAAAATCTTCCTACCTGTATTTATAAGTAGAGGTTTTCCAAAATAAGTTGGTTTTTCAAAGCCTGTGTGTGGAAGAGCTAGTACAGCCTTATCCACTGTACGTGGGTGTATGTCTGTCTGTCTTGCATGTGGCTGACCTTGGTTCAATCTCTGATTCCATGTATGATCCCAGAGCCTGTCAGGAGTAATCCCTGAGTGCATAACCAGCAGTCAGCCCTGAGCATAGTCTGGTGTGGCCTCTAAAACAAACAAACAAAAAAGAGTAAATTAAAAAACCTGTGTGGGTCGCATTGTTTTCCCGATACCAAAAGCATAGGTTGTACAGAGTTTTCCATCTTCTATCTTTAGAAGTCCTCATATCTTGACATAAATATGGGGAGTTCATCTTATGGGGTCCAGCAGTATTATATGTACATTTAATCATTGTGTTTCTATGCCATTGTGTATGTTACTATATATAGAAATTCTCTTTCTCAGGCACTTGTTTAAGGAGAAATATTGCAGAAATGTCTTTTTCAAGTGAAGTTTGCAGGTTTTGCCAGTCACCCGGTTCGTTTTTTTCGAATTCTAAAATTCTGAAATTATTTAACCTTATAATAATAAACTTATAAACAGATCTCCAAATGTTATAAATAATTCAACTTGTCCCTCATTGTAGAAAAAAAAATGAATTTCACTTGGAAATCAGAAATGGGCTGACGGTTAGAGACAGCTTCTCCAAGAACTATCTGTTTATACCGTATAGCCAGTGCGTTTTTTTTTTTTGTCCTGTGTGCTTAGTTTTTAAATGTGGCCGTTGCCATGGAAACCACATTCTAGGGCATGCGGTCTACTTTTAGAGAAAGAATATTTCTTTTAAAGACAAACCTTCCAGATAATAACAAAGTTACTTGAATCAACAACGTTGGTATCTGCTAATGGTGATTGCTAAAACACTCATTGGTTCTTGTAATTCATAGATTTATTTATAATCATTGAAATAAATCTTGAGGAAGTAGTGAATTTATTTACTTTTGCCTGGGGGGTGGTCACAGGGATCACTCCTGGCTCTGTGCTCAGGGACCACTCCTAACAGTGCTCAGGGGTCTACATGGAGTGCTGGAATTGAAACCTGGGTTGACCGAGTGCTAGGCAAGCACCCGATCCACTGCACTACCACCGCAGCCTGAAAGTAGAGATTTAATGCCAGAATTAATTTTTCTTTTATTGGCTGCCCCCAAATTGCTGGTGGAGGTCAGAAGGTTGGGGGGACACACATATGGGCCCTGTGTGTCCTGTGAGCTTGTCCCTGACCCAGGAGATAATCTGGTCCTGCATTTATTTTTATATTCAAACCTGTTTCTTAACATATCACTTAAAGATAAAAGAATATTTCTAATTGTTTAATGGTTTGATATTTGGAAAAAGTAGTTAGGTAATATGGTTTAGGTAATATGGTTTCAACCAAGTCTAGGTAATATAGTTTCAACCAAGTTAACATGTAAGGTGCTGATGGACAAAGTTGCTACCCCTTTACCTCCAAACTGTCCATGACCCTTCACCCCTGTCCCGGTGTCACTCACCTTGGGTCTGATCTGTATCCCCCTACCCCCCACATCCATTCTCTCCCCCACAAATTTGATGATACTTTAGCAATCCGAGGCCAAGGACTGTCCACTGCAAGGACTGTCCACTGCTCAGTGTTTCCCTAGTGTTGTCTCTCTGGGGTCCCTGGATGAGTGGGTACACCCAGCTGCCCAATCCTTGTCCTTCTCCCACTGACTTACTTCGCTTCCTCTGACACGCCTGCTCCCTTTCCCGGCTCAGCCCACCCTGGAGATCCTGTACACAGGGAATATCACGTCATCCCTTTCAGTGGTTAAACTGAAGCAATCCTAAGAGAACTGGGCCTGTACACGTAGTAAGTTCCACCAGATGAGGAAGCTAGAGCCAAGCGTCTAAGTACTCAGCACTATTATAGTCGGAGTCAAGAAGGAAATGACCACATCCAATTCCTTTCCGTTGCACCTAAGAGCGGTTTAGGAGCAGAATCCTGCCGCCGGGCATAGAGGCGGCAAGGCAGGGGCGTTCATTGCTGAATTCAGCGTCCTTTCGTTACCCCCCTCCTCTTCCAAGAAGAGCTCTATCTTTGGAGGGACGTGGGCACGGCACGGCAGACGGAGGGCTGCATGTGAACCCGTGCCCGGCGCAGGAGAGAGACACTGGTCCTCTTTGTTACGGGACGAGATTCTCATCGCACTTCGCATCGCTTTCCGGGATTTGCCCTACTCCGTGCTGCTGCGAAGCCGTAATTGAATCATGCTGCCCGAGTCCCAGTTTTAGTAAGCAGTACCTCCTCGAACAATTCTGAATGTTTATGCTTGTGCGTGATTTAATAGAAGCAGCAGCAAAAAATGAATTATATATACGTATATATTTATTATACGCTGCCTGGGCACCAACTTCTCCCTGCTAGGTCTTCCGTCGCGTTGTGTCATTCAGCCTTTCCAATACATTGTACGGATTACATTTCTTATTTGGAAACTCTTGTTTTGACCTTCCTCCCTGGGCCAGAAGATAGCGGTATGTATTTCCACACTGTCAGTGAGGGAAGATGCAGGAAAATCTAAGTAAATTGCCCGAGGTTACATAACTTGCAGGCAGCGTCGCAAGATATTCAGCTCCTCGTCCCCTGTCCCATAAGCCTGCTTATGTATGAGCCCTTTGTCTCTGGATTTCATCTGTTTTTCATTATATTTTCAATTTTGGATCGCTAATACCTTGTTAGATTTTAAATACTGATACCCCTAACTCCGAGTATGTAAATCCAAGTAACATCCAGCCAGTAGTTCCCGTCTTTTCCAAAGCCACAAGCCATGGCGAGGTCTCTGTTCTGAGACAAATTAAATTCTGAAGGAGATACATATTTCTTAATATTTGACTTGGAATCTAATTCCTTCCCACAAATTTCAGGATTTTCAGAATGGAAAAACGAGTTTGCTTTTGAAAAGAGCTCACTTTTGCTTTTCACGTTGTTACGGAAATAAGAAGATATGTCCACAGTGAGAATTCAATAACCTTATAGGCCCGTGGGGACCACCAATCTTTATAAAAATTGCTTAGGAATTTGCTTTTACTGCTGGTGAAATGTGGCTTATTATGCATGTTATATTATCGATGGCCATCTGTTATGTTCACATACTAATTTGGAGTACTGTAGATGGATGACCCGTTCACTTTGTAGCACTGTAGCACTGTCGTCCCGTTGTTCATCGATTTGCTCGAGCGGGCACCAGTCACGTCTCCATTGTGAGACTTGTTGTTACTGTTTTTGGCATACTGAATACACCACGAGGAGCTTGCCAGGCTCTGCCGTGTGGGCGGGATACTCTCGGTAGCTTGCCAGGCTCTCCAAGAGGGACGCAGGAATCGAACTCGGGTTAGCCGTGTGCAAGGCAGGTGCACTAATACCTACACCATTTCTCTGGCCCCTTGTCACAATCTTTTGGAAGGGAGATGAAAGCAATTTAGTCTATTAAAACCTGGAGACTTTCTCTATAGAAATTTTAAAAGAAATAATTAGAAAATTTAATTGCTTTTATAATCTTCAAAAGTCATTCATGTAGATAGTTGTTTTTTATTTTTTCTTAACTCTGGAGGGACTGGAGAGATAGCACAACAAGTAGGGTGTCTGCCTTGCACACAGCCGATGCGGGTTCGATTCCTCCGTCCCTCTCGGAGACCCGGCAAGCTACCGAGAGTATCCCACCCGCATGGCAGAGCCTGGCAAGCTACCTGTGGCGTATTCGATATGCCAAAAACAGTAACAACAAGTCTCACAATGGAGACATTACATTGCTTGAGCAAATCGATGAACAATGGGACGACAGTGCTACAGTGCTACATATGGGAAATCAAGACCTGAGATTATCTTTAAAACTATTTTAAAAATGCGATTATTTTTAATGAGTTAGTGGTAGCCACACTGAGTAAAGTTTACTGAAGTATGTGACCTGACCTGGCCTTTCTTCTCTTGAATGGGGGGCCAGTGTAGTGCAGCTTTAGCCTCTGTGTGTGGGACGAGTGGGGGGAGAGGGAGAGAGGGAGAGGAGAGAAGAGAGAGGAGAGAGGCAGAGAGGGAAGAGGGAGGGGGAGATGAACTGATAATGTCGTCACTCTGTGGCTACAGAGGAGTTTTTCATGAACATGGGACCAACAGTCTAGCCAGGCCTGCATCACAAAACAAGGGAATTTTCCAGTGGAAAGGTCTGAAATTTGTAGGTTTAAAAAGATTAAAATTAGGGCTGAAGCGATAGCACAGCGGGTAGGGCGTTTGCCTTGCATGCGGCTGACCCGGGTTCGATCCCCGGCATCCCATATGGTCCCCCAAGCACCGCCAGGAGTAATTCCTGAGTGCAGAGCCAGGAGTAACCCCTGAGCATCGCTGGGTGTGACCCAAAAAGCAAAAAAAAAAAAGATTAAAATTGGGCTGGAGGGGTTGGAGCAATAGCACAGTGGGTAGGGAGTTTGCCTTGCAGGCGGCCGACCTGGGTTCGATTCCAGCATCCCATATGGTCCCCTGAGCACCGCCAGGAGTTATTCCTGAGTGCAGAGCCAGGAGTAACCCCTGTGCATCACCAGGTGTGACCCAAAAAGCAAAATAAATAAATAAATAAAAATAAAATTAGGCTGGAGCAATAGCACAGCGGGTAGGGCATTTGCCTTACACTCGGCTGACAAGTTTGATTCCCAGCATCCCATATGGTCCCCTGAGCACTGCCAGGGATAATTCCTGAGTGCAGAGCCAGGAGCAACCCCTGTGCATCGCCCGGTGTGACCGCCCCCCCCCCAAAAGCAAAAAAATAAAAAATAAAAAGATTAAAATTAAACTGGTGATTCATTCATCTTGTTTGCGCCTTAAGTCGGAATTTATTAATGAAACAAAGCCCAGATCCTTAGGTCAAATAGCACCTACCTTGTTTATTTAGTTATTTGCAGAGATGTCATTTAATGGACAAAATGCGCATGTTTACCAAATGTTTCCTGAAAAGCTTCTCCCTCCCCCCACCTTTTATTGGTAATGTAGACGTCATCCTCCCTTGTATGGGAGCTCCGGATAGAGTGATGTTGGCATTGCAACAAGTGAAGGGGAATATGAGGGCTGAAAACGTTTTATTCTTCACTTATTCAAAAATGATTGCCAAAACCATCATTAGATAAAAGGGCTGGTTCACCACGAGATACAGGGTCCTGGCTCCCCTACTGAAGTCAGTCCAGGGTCCAGGGGAAGGGTCCGGCTGGGGAAGAAAACAGTGTCCCGTGCACTTTCATTCCTCATGATTTTTAGTGGCAGGCAGTAAACATCAGGAGCTATTGCCAGAAAACTGATGTCTCTCAAAAATATTTTTATTATTATTTTTAATCAGTAACCAGTGACAAGCTGGGTCTCATTCCCCTGACCCTGAAGGGGCCTCCAATGCGGCATCATTGGGAAGGACGAGTAAAGAGAGGCTTCTAAAATCTCAGGGCTAGGACGAATGGAGACGTTACTGAGACCGCTCGAGAAATTTGATGATCAACGGTATGATGATGATGATGATTTTTAATCGAATCACCATGAGATAGTTACAAAGCTTTCATGTTTGAGTTTCAGTCATACAATGATCGAACACCCATCCCTCCACCAGTGCACATTCTCCACCACCAATGTCCCCAGTATCCCCCACCCCCCTTTCCAACCCTCCCCCTGCCTCCATGGCAGACAATTTCCCCCATAGTCTCTCTCCACTTCTGGGCATTACAATTTGCAATATGGATACTGAGAGGCTATCACATTTAGTTCTTTGTCTACTTTCAGTGCACATCTCCCATCCTGAACGATTCCTCCAACCATCATTGTCTTAGTGATCCCTTCTCTATTCCAGCTGCCTTCTCCCCCAGCTCATGAGGCAGGTTTCCAACTATGGGGCAGTATTCCTGGCCCTTGTGTCTACTGTCCTTGGGTGTCAGCCTCATATTATGCTATTTTATATTCCACAAATGAGTGTAGTCATTCTGTATTTGTCCCTCTCTTTCTGACTCATTTTACTTAGCATGATATGTAAGCAGATTTCACGACTTCATCTTTCCTAACAGTTACATAGTATTCCATTTGTGTAAGTGTACCATGGTTCTTTAACCAGTTGTCTGTTCTCGGACACTTGGGTTGTTTCCAGATTCTGGCTATTGTGAACAGTGCTGCTATGAACATACAGGTTCAGATGTCATTTCTACTGTGCTTTCTTGCACCCTTGAGATATATTCCCAGAAGTGGTATTGCGGGGTCATATGGAAGCTCAATTTCTAGTTTTTTGAAGGACTGTCCATATTGTTTTCCAGAAAGGCTGGACCAGTCAGCATTCGCCAGCACTGGTAGTTCTTACCTTTTTAACACGTGCTAGTCTCTGTGGTGTGAGATGATATCTCACTGTTGTTTTGACTAATCATCTTTTTTTCTCATGTGCCTTTTGGTCTCTCAAAAATATTCAGCCCAGAAATAAGAACAGTAAAGTAAATCTCCTGGATGGAAAATTAAATTCTTAGGGGGCTGGTGAGATAGTATACAGGAGGGTGTTTGTCTTGCATGCAGCTGACCCCGGTTCAATCCCTGGCACCCAAGATGGCCCACTGAGCCCTGCCAGGAGTATTCCCCACCAGGTGAGGCCCCCAAACAAGCAAAAAAAAATCCAGGATTTTTGTAAGCAATTTTGATCGTGATTTGAAACAAGTTTTCCAGATTAATATTAACAAAATGGGACCTTGTGACTTGCGAGTTTTATATAGAGCCCTTTAGATAATATTAGAAAGGAAATTTATTTCCATTTGTTTTTCTTTTTTTCTATTTTTTTTTTGTGTTGGGACATTTTTTAAAATTTTTTTTTATTGAGTCACCATGTTGAAAGTTACAAAGTTTTCAGGTTTTAGTCTCAGGTATACCCATTTGTTTTTCTTGCTGTAAAAAAAAAAACAGGCAGAATTGTAGATATGGAATTCCCTTGTGGCATAGTCATTGGTCAACTTGATCCGTTTGTTCAGTGAAGCCCTATGGAGTTACATCCTCTGTGCCAGGCCCCGGGGCGGGGGGGGGGGGGGCGGCGAGCAGCTTTAGGAGGGGCCTTTCAGGTCCTGGTGTCGGTGACTGCTGTCCCGGACTTGTACAGGTGTGGCCTACGTAATCCTCAGAGGCGCCAGGGCCACGTATAGCCCAAAGGAAGGTGCGCCAGGATTCTGCTCTAAAGAACCTGAGTGGCACAGGGCAGGGAGTGGACACAGGTGACCAGATGAAAGCAGATTCACACAGCGGGGAGAGGATCTGCCCGAAGAGCCCTGGTCCTGTGAGGTGTAAGGCACCTGTGCAAGGTGGCCTTGGGGACCACTTGGAGGAAGAGGTGGCTGAGCTGATATGGCTGGAGAGAAGCCAGCTGGGCGGAGGGACCCACGGGCGGGCTCAGGGCCCTCGAGAACGCACCCTGCAATGTTGGTTGGAAAGGAAAGGAAGTCCAAGGGGCAGGGTGAGGCCAGTCCCTGCGAGGGGCTGGACCTGAGGTTGGAATTTAAGTGGGCTTGGAAGACAAACAGAAGCTTCCCAGACATCAGGTACATGACCCGCTGCAGGTTGAAGAAGGCCGCCCGGGCCGTTCCCTCAGCCCCGGATGTCTGTCTGACAAAAATGTTTAAGTCTGGAAGACCAGCTGACCAGGTTGGGTGTGATGTGGGGGGGGGCAAGAAAATTTTAAAAAATCATTTTTTCTTTGCAAGCTGATGGTATCACTTATGAGAACGATGGGGAGAGGAAAAAGGCAAGAGTTCTGTTACTGCCGAGGGAAGTTTGAACTGCCGTGTATTATCTGTCACATATGTAACGCACAGACTGGGTTTGTGTTATAAGCTTAGGTGGCAGGGCTACGGTGGTGTTAACATGCATGTGTCGCCAGTAGAGTGCCACGACCAGCCACCACCCTCCCCCCCTGCCCCCGCACCCCCTCACGTCTTCAGTTCCCTTCCCTTCTCCCCCGCACTGTTTGATAACCTCAGTGTTGTCACCTGCTGCTGTTGCGATGCCTGTGACGTCTCTTCCATTTCTCCAGTTCAGGGGATTGTGATGGGTGTTAGCTTTCATGCTGCTTATTTAGAACAGGGGTCTCCCATTGTGGGGTTCGTTCGAGGATAACTTCTTTCTTTATTGCAGTGAATCACCATGAGATATACTTACAGACTTACACATTTTTGTGATTGTTTCAAATAATGTTCGAGTACCCATCCCTCCACCAGTGCCCATTCTCCACCACCAGTGTTTCCAGTATCCCTCCCACCACCCCACCCCTTCCTTCTCCCTGCCTCTGTGACAGACACATTTCCTCTTACTTTCTCTCTCCTTTTGGGTGTTATGGTTTGCAATATAGGCACTAAGCAGCCATCATGTTTGGTCCATATTCTACTTTCAGCACACATCTACCATCACGAGCGATCCCTCCAACCATCATCTATTTAGTGGTCTCTTCTCCATCCCACCTGCCTTTTCCCCCAGCACATGAGATTGGCTTCCAAGCCATGGGGTGATCCTCCTGGGCTTTATCTCTACTATCCTTAGGTGTTATTCTCTTATTATGTTACTTTATATTCCACAAATGGGCGCAGTCATTCTGTGTCTGTCCCACTCTTTCTGACTCATTTCGCTTAGAATGAATGATACTCTCCATGTTGATCCACTTATATGCAGATTTCATGGTTTCATCTTTTCTAACATCTGCATAGTATTCCATTGTGTAGATATACCAAAGTTTCTTTAACCAGTCATCTGGTCTTGGAACACTTGGTTTTTTTTTTCCAGATTCTGGCTGTTGTAAATAGTGCTGCAATAAACATACAAGTACAGATGTCATTTCTACTGTACTTTTTTGTATCTCTGGTATATATTCCCAGG
This sequence comes from Sorex araneus, assembly GCF_027595985.1. Lineage (NCBI taxonomy): Eukaryota > Metazoa > Chordata > Mammalia > Eulipotyphla > Soricidae > Sorex > Sorex araneus. The sequence goes on from NC_073304.1 coordinate 228,165,375, forward strand.
AGTGGTATTGCTGAGTCAAATGGGAGCTCAATTTCTAGCTTTTTGAGAAACATCCATATTGTTTTCCAAAAAGGCTGGACCAGTTGACATTCCCACCAGCAGTGAAGGAGAGTCCCTTTCACCCCACATCCACTCCAACACCGGTTCCTTTTGTTCTTTTTGGGTGTGGGTCAGTCTCTGTAGTGTGAGATAATATCTCATTGTTGTTTTGATCTGCTTATCTCTTATGATTAGTAATGAAGAGCATTTTTTCATATGCCTTTTGGCCATTTGGATTTATTCTTTGGGGAAGTTTCTGTTCATTTCACCGCCCCATTTTCTGGTGGGGTTGGATGTTTTTTTTTCTTGTAGAGTTCAACCAGTGCCTTGAATATCCTTGATATTAACCCCTTATTGGAGGGGTATTTGGTGAATATCTTTTCCCATTCTGTAGACTCTTTGTATTTTGGTCACTGTTTCAGTTGAGGTGCAGAAGCTTCTTAGTTTAAGATAGTCCCATTTGTTTATCTCGGTTTCTACTTGCTTGGTCAATGGTGTTTCATTCTTGGAGATGCCTTTAGCTTCAATGTTGTAGAGGGTTTTGCCGACCTTTTCTTCGATGTACCTTATGGGTTCTGGTCTGATGTTGAGGTTTTTAATCCACTTTCATCTGATTTTTGTGCATGGTGTTGGGTAGAGGTCTGAGCCCATTTTTTTACATGTAATTGTCGAGTTTTGCCAGCACCATTTGTTAAAGAGGCTTTCCTTGCTCCATTTCACATTTCTTGCACCCTTATCAAAGACTATATGATCATATACTTGAGGGTGTGTGTAAGGATATTCAACCCTAGTCCACTGGTCTGTGGATCTGCTTTTGTGAGGATAACTTCTTTTGACCTGTATCCATACCTCATCTTTTACAAGTACTTATTTTTATGCAAAAATTGTCCACAATTTATTCATGTGGTAGTATTACTGATTTATATATAGAGAGGAACCCAGGTGTGCAGGACCTGGGGCTGAGATGTCCAAGGCTGCTCAGATCGGGACTGGGCCTCTTCCACCAAGATTCCCCGTTTTCCAGTAGCTAGGCAGTCACACCCAGAAACTGCCCCCGGCACCGTGTAATCCCATCAGTGACCAACCTCCAGAGACTATAAAACCAAGTTTTCAGAAGAGAGCAACACAGAGTTTCTTGCCCCCGCACCTGGCTATCTTCACCGGGGCCCCTCGGAGGGGATGGGTTGAGTTTCCCTCCCCACCCCTGATAGCCTAGTTCTCCCTCTTGGAGAACCTGGCAAACTACTGAGAGTTTATTTCCTGCACAGAAGAGCCTGGAAAGCTCCCCATGGTGTATTCATATCCCAAATACAGTAACAGATATATACATACCTCTCAGAGAGCCCGGCAAGCTACCGAGAGTATCCCGCCCACACGGGTGGAGCATGGCAAGCTACCCATAGCGTTATTCGATATGCCAAAAACAGTAACGATGGGTCTCATTCCCCTGACCCTGAAAGAGCCTCTAATCATTGGGAAAGACGAGTAGGAGAGGCTGCTAAAATCTCAGGGCTGAGAGGAATAGAGATGTTAACTGGTGCCCGCTCAAGTAAATCAGTGAACAATGGGATGACAGTGATACAGGGATACAGTGATAGAGAGAGACATATTCTAATTTTTTTTATAATCATGTCTAGTAAAGTCCTTAGAGGTCAACAGAGTCACTGACTGTTGACCTCTAAGGACAACAGAGAGATTTTAAACCAAGGATTAAGAATGGGAATGAAGAATTGGAGGGCTGTGATTGGAGACTGGAGGGGTCTTTTCCATGGAGTGATTCCTCAGCTGAGTGTTTGCAAGATATGACCATGAAGGGATGGGGAGGCCCAGAGTTGTGGTTTTGTGTGCAACAGCACATAGACTAAGGCCATTCCTTAGGGCTCAGGTATCACTTGAGGACACGGTGTCACTTAGGAAATATAGCGCCTTGGGTTCCGATGAGTGCTCTCCTCTAGGATGAAGATTTGAGAGTGATCAGCATGAATGGTGATGGACACCAGCAGGAGGGGATTGCCCCTCCGTCCGGAGGAAGGGGGCCAGAACGGGAACAGACAACACTCATGGTTTAAGGGACGGTGGCGGAAATAGAGCCAGACATGAAGACAGAGAACATGGCTCAAGAATGATAAGAAAACCAGAGAGGGTAGCTTTTCCGGAGCATGGGGGAGAAAAGAGCAACCGAAACTATTTTGCTCCTGGGTTGTTGAGAGAATGTGGAATGGGTGTACATTTTTTTTCAAATAATCCCATAACAGTTTATCAGTTTTCAAGTTGTGGACGTAAGTAGAGTGCCACCTCAGCTCTGCCCACACTGACCCCGTATCACGTGATGCTGGTGCTGGACATGGACTTTGAGCCCAGAGAATCCACTCAGAGATGGAAAACCTGTGACCTGGGCAAATGAGGTGGCTCTGTAGTCACTGCCCCTCCCACCCCCTCTCCCAGCCCCCTCAGGTGGTATGTTTCCTGCTGGCCACTGGTTCTCATGTTCTTTCCGTTATCTTTGGGTATTCCTTATTCTACCATTATGTTTCTATATACGCCACCTGTGAGAGAGATCATTCTGTGTCCGTCTCTCTCCCTCTGGCTGACTTCACTCAGCATGAAACTCTTCCATGTCCCTCCATGTAGCAGCAAATTTGACGACTTTACCTTTCTTATGGCTGAGTAATATTCCATTGTGTATTTGTACCATAGTTTCTTTATCCAGTCATCTTGGACGATTGGGTTATTTCCAGATTGGGGCCATTGTGAATAGTGACAGAAGGAACATAGGGGTGCAAATGTCTTTTTTCTGCTTTGGTCTCGGGCCCTTGCAGTAAAATTCAAAAATTGGATTTGCTGGGTCGAATGTAAGTTCAATTTCTGGATTTTTTTCTTTAGGAATGGTCATATTATTTTCCAGAAAGGCTGGACCAGTTGACTTCCCCACTAGCAGTGAGTGAGAGTCCCTTTCTCCCCACATCCATGGCAGCACAGGTTTATCTTGTTCTTTTTGATGTTTGCCAGTCTCTGTGGCATGAAATGATAATCTCATTGTTGTTTTGACTTGCAACTCCAGAATGATTAGTGATGCAGAGTATTTTTTTTTTGCTTTTTGGGTCACACCCAGCGATGCTCAGGGGTTACTCTTGGCTCTGCACTCAGGAATTACTCCTGGCAGTGCTTGGGGGACCATATGGGATGTCGGGGATCGAACCCGGGTCGGCTGCGTGCAAGGCAAACGCCCTACCTGCTGTGCTATCGCTCCGGCCCCCAGAGTATTTTTTTTATGTGCCTTTTGGACATTTGTATTTCTTCTACAAGGAAGTTTCTGTTTATCTCCTCTCCTTATTTTTTAATGGGGTTGTATGTTTGTTTGGTTTTTCTTTCTTGTAAAGTTCTATCAGTGCTTTATATATCTTTGCTATTAACACCTTATCAGATGAGTATTGGATAAATAATTTCTTCCATTTCATGGGCTTACCCATTCCTGGTCTTCGTTTTCTTCCAGGTGCAGAAGCTTCTTAATTTAATATATTCCCATTTATTTAATTTCTTTCCCCCACTAATGTAGACCATTCCAGTGGTGTAAGATGCGATTTTATTTTAGTTGGGATTTGCATTTTCCCGATAGTAAGTGATAATTAGTGGGGTTTTTAAATGTGACTCTTGGCTTTTATTATTCAGCTCCTCTCTCCATGTTCCCTAGGGTTGTTTTCTTATTGCTGAGTTTTGTTCAGCTTTTGGTTGTTAGTTCTTTATACTTCATTAATATTAGTCCGTTGTCCTATGTGTGATGTACAACTGGGATTCTCATATCTAAATTATAATTTTCTTTTGCTGTGCAAAAGCTTGTTTATCATTACTTTTGTTTCCTTGTTTATCTTCACTTTTGCTGTTGGAGTCATGTCTCCGAAGACTGTGTTGATACTGAAGCTAGTATTGTGATGGTTTTGCCTATGGATTTTCTTCTCTGGAATGTTCTCTTTGCATCTTTTTCTTTACTGTTTGTTTGGTGTTTCTCTGGGAATTTATGTGGTGCCAGGGATCAAACTTGGGTGGTGGGATGCACCACCCACACCCACCCACTCTACTATCTTTCCACCCGTGACACTTTTGATTATTATCTCTCTTGGCTTGGAATCGGCCTGCTCAGGTTTTCTATTTTCTTCTGAGTTACTCTCAGGAGGTTGTAGAATTCTAGGAATTTGGCCATTTTTCTGATTTCTCGATTTTTCCGATAACTTTAAGACATAAAGTTGCTCAAAGTACTTGATAGTCTTCTGTATTTTTAAAACTTTTTTGGGGGGAGGCACACCTAGTGATGTTCATAGTTACTCCTGGCTCTCTACTTAGGAATTACTTCTGCAGGAGGCCATATGGGATGCCAGAGATCAAACCTGAGTTGGGGGGCTGGAGTGATAGCACAGCAGGGAGGGCGTTTGCCTTGCACGTGGCCGACCCAGGTTCGAATCCCAGCATCCCATAGGGTCCCCTGAGCACCGCCAGGGGTGATTCCTGAGTGCATGAGCCAGGAGTGACCCCTGTGCATCGCCGGGTGTGACCCAAAAAGCAAAAAAAAAAAAAAAAAAAACCTGAGTTGGCTGAGTGCAAGGTATTACCCTACCCACTGTAATATCTCTCCGGCCCCTCTTCTGTATTTTTATGGTACTTGTTTTAATTTCTCACATTCTATTTCTGGCTTTATTAGGTTTTTTTCTTCTTCTCTTCTTCTTTTCTTATTCTTCTCTCTTCCTTCTCCTCCTACTCCTTCTCCTTCTCCTTCTTCTTCTTCTTCTCCTTCTCCTTCTTCTCCTTCCTCTCCTCCTCCTCCTCCTTTTTTTTAACCTAGCAAAAGATTTGTTAATTTTGTTGGTCCTTTTGAAGAATAACTTCTGGTTTCATTTATTTATTTATTTTTGTATTGCCCTTTTGCACTGTTTCACCTTTTGCCATCCTAGGTTTTTATTCTTTCCTTTATTTTAGCAACTATTAGTTTTATATCTTTTTCCAGGTTCCTTTAAACATGGAGACAGATTGTTTATTTTCTCTCTTCCTGACTTAATCCCTGGTTGTCATGAGCTTCTCCCTTAGTGCTATTTGTGTTGTGCCTGTTTGTTATGGCAATGCCTGTCTTTATTTGTCTCGGAATTCTTAAATTACGATTGGATTTTCGGGCAATGTTATTTACATTTTCCGCTGGGTTTCAGGATTATCACGTCCCAGTAGGGATCCCCCCCACCCGGGCCCAGCAGTGTCCCCCGGTCCCCTCCCTCCCTGCGGGCACGTTTGTACAGTTGAGTTTTGTATTTTGGATGTTGCGCGCCACAGTATTATTGACTCTGGAAGGTAGATGGATATGGGTCCCTCGTCTCTGCACTTCCAGTGTGCTCGAGACCCCCGAGCCTTGCCCCTGACCCTTGTCATCCCTCTCTTATTATCCCCTCCAAACTCTTCCCTTCCTGGTCCTTCTCATTTCTGTGCTCAAAGGTCAAGGGTATTCTGGTCATCCCCCCTTTGTGACCACTCGTTCCCATTTCCTGTTATTCTTCTGTATGCCCTAGGTTATAAGATCATCTGGTATTTGTCCAATTTCGGACACACGTCACTGAACATATCTGAAATTAACCTAGGGATTTCCAGAACTTTCAAATGTTCCTATTCACTTCCTCGTTGATCTCATTCAGTGACATGTTTGTTCGTCTCCATATATTAGCATTTATTATATTTATTTATTTTTTAATTTAATCACAGTGAAATAGTTACAACGTTGTTCATGATTGGATTTCAGTCATATAATGTCCCAACGCCTGGCCCTTCACCCGTGTACATTTCCCACTCTCTTTCCTTTCGGAGATTGTGGTTTGCAATATCGATAATGAAATGTTATTACGTATATCCCTTTACCTACCTTCAACACCATCCAGCGCGATCATTTCCAACTATTAATGTCAGACTAGTTCCTTTCTCTTCCTGATTCTCCAAATTACTTTTATCTGGTTTATTTCTAACCTTAAACCACAGTAATAGACAAAGATGTTTGATAAAATTTCTTAGTTTTCATTGATTTATTAATACTCATTTTGTGTCATTCTATATTCTGTTCTGGAGCATGCTTCATGTGCCATTGAGAAAAATATGTATTTGGCTTTTTGGAAAGAGAGCCCTATAAATGACTATGAAATCCATCAAGTCCTGCTTCTTCAAAGCTGTTACGGCTGTGCCAGTTTTCTGTCTGGCTAACGATCTGCCCATTGCTGAGAGTGGAATGTAATGTCTTCAGCCACTATTGCACTGTAGTCTGTGTCTCTCTTTAGGCCCGTTTGTCATTGCATCACATGTTTTGAAGCCCTTTCATTTGGTGCATATGTCAGTAAGTCGTCAGTCCTCTTGAAGAATTCACTCCTTTAACCATTGTATAGTGTCTGTCCACCTATTTTGATACCTTTTTAAGCCTGAAATATATTTTATATGATGTGAGTATGACTAGCCCTGCCTTGTTTTGGGTTTTAGCTGAACAGGCCAGGGTTCGAGAGCTCCCCGGCTTTGTGCGTGGGGCCATGGCTGGCGGTGCTCAGGGACTTACTGTGCTGCTGGTGATCGAAGCCACTGTAGCTACCACAAGCAACGCGCTGCCACCACCTTAATCTGGTTGCTTTCCAATCTTTTACTCGGAGCCGAAGTTTCTCTTTGAAGCTCAGAGGGTCTCCTGGGGGAAGCAGAAGGTTTTATTTTGTGTTTTCATCCATAGGACAAGTCCATGCCTTCTGGCCGATGAGTTCAGCGTATTGCACTTGGCAAAGTTATTACTACAAAAGCATTAGCTGTCATTTGTTTTTCATGTGAATTCTGGTATTATTGCAGTTTGTCTCTGCTCCTCTGTTCTCTCACTCGCTTCCTTTGTTCTTTAATGTGATCGGGCTTCATTTGCCTCTTAATTTGTTTCTTCTAAGTCTTTTTTGTTCTGAGGTAATCAGGAGGTTTGTATTAGGGATCTAAACTTATAACCTGTTTTAAGTGGAAAGTTGTTCAATCTTGAGTTTATTTAAAGGCCCCATTATCACTCTCCTTGCCTAGCGTTAATGTTATTTTGATACTTCCCAGTGTGGCTGCTTTTCTTTTAAGAAAAAGCTCCTTCGGCGTTTTCTTACAAGCTAGTTAAGTGTAGATTAATTCCTTCGTTTGTGTGTCTGCAGAGCACTTTATCCCTCCTGCGAGTCTGAGTGATAATCTAGCATGGTATAGCACTCTTGGTTGAAGGTCTTTTCCCCTCCAGCACCTTCAATATATCATTGCAATCCCTGGTAGCCTGTAGAATTTCCATTGAGAAACTATTGATCGATTTGTGGGGATTCCTTTTTTGAGCTTTTTTTCTTTTGCTGCATTTGGAGGTTTTTTTTTTCTCTTATCTTCGACTTTTCCGTTTTGGCTCTTCTGTGTCTGGGTGGTGTGCTTGCTGAGAAAGCAGCCTGCTTGCTACCACGCAATGGGACCTCACAGGTGCCTGTCTGCTGGGGTGTTGAGGGTCGTCTCTTAGACCCCAGCTGGTTCGCTGGCGGTAGGTCGGAGCCGGCAAGAGTCTTCCCTGAGGTTCTGTTAGTTTCGAGAGAGAGTTGGGTTCCGTGGTGGTATCAGTTGCTGCCAGCAAGATCGGGGGAGGTCCCTGAGACTGCGCCTGCCCGTCACGTGGGCGCTGCTTGACTCTTGATAATCCCTTGCCGCCCGTGGTGCCAGTGCGCTGTGAGGTAAGGGATTTCTTTTCCTCCCCGTGCTGTTCGGGCTGTCCGACTGTCGTGGGCGCCACAGCCGTCGAGTCCACTCCCAGGCCTGCTGAGGTTTGGGTCTATCGTCCAGGCTTTCCGGAGCTTGACTCTCTCTGGCCCTCCGAGGACGGGTTCCTGGGGCTCGCCCCTCTGCTGACGGAGGAAGTGCGGCCCTTCCTACCCTCCAGGACGATGTCCCAAGCCTGTGGAGTCTCTCCCTGAGCCCAGCGTGTGGCCCTGCGGGCAGCCGCTTGCCACCCGTGTGGACACTGTCTTTCCTCCCGGACTCTGGAAGTCCAGCCGGTCCATTTTGGAGTCAGTTCCTGGGTAGATGGAGCCAGTTGGCTGTCGATTTGCTGTGACCAGGGGAGGCGAGAAGCAGATTCTCCCTATTCTGCCGTCTTGGCCCCGCCTGTACCATGAAGTCTTGAAGAGATCATTTGTGAACATCTTAAAAACTTAAGTGAGGGGGGCCGGAGCGATAGTGCAGCAGGTAGGGTGTTTGCCTTGCACGCGGCCGACCCCGGTTCAATCCCCAGCATCCTATAGGATCCCCCTAGCACTGCCAGGAGTAATTCCTGAGTGCAGAGCCAGGAGTAACCCCTGTGCATCGCCAGGAGTGACCCCAAAAGGAAGGAAGGAAGGAAGGAAGGAAGGAAGGAAGAAAGAAAGAAAGAAAGAAAGAAAGAAAGAAAGAAAGAAAGAAAGAAAGAAAGAAAGAAAGAAAGAAAGAAAGCACTGTCACTTTCATCCTGTTGCTCATCAATTTGCTCAAGCAGGCACCAGTAATGTCTCCATTGTGAGACTTGTTACTGTTTTTGGCATGTTGAATACGCCACAGGTAGCTTGCCATGCCAGGCATGGTAGCTAGCTATCCCGTGCAGGTGGGATACTCTCGGTAGCTTCCCGGGCTCTTTGAGAGCCCCAAATAAATAAATAAATAAATAAATAAAACTTAAGTGAGCGCCAGTAGATGCAGAGTAGTTAAGGTGTGTGCCTTGCATGTACCCACCCCAGATCCCATTCCTGGCATGAGCCTTGCCAGGTACAGCCCTGGGGGGGCCCCGAAGCATTTCCAGGTGTGGCCCCGGAGTCTTCCAGGACCACCAGGACAGCCCAGGGGCTCGCCAGTACCGCGGGGCCCTAGTTCACCATGTCTGTGAGCCCCCGGCACTGAACTGCCGGTCTGTTGCAGGTATTTCCCCTGGGCCTCCTGGGCACCAGGTGGGAGGTTCCCCAGAAAAACAGAAATAAAATGTAACCGAGTAACTGATACACGATACAAAGAACTACTCCTTCCTCCTTAAAATGGAGCTGGATCTCCCGCGTTCTCTTCTCTGGCGTTCATTTACTGAGCCCCTCGGTGGGCCAGGCACGGTGGCAGGAGGGGGAATGGCACAAATAAGGAAAAGAAAGCTCAGGCCTGGCCCTTCCCCGCAGAGCCAGTCTGCAGAGCACGGCAGGTGCCAGCCTGGGCTTCCTGGCTGCCTGCGTGTCCCGTGTCCCCGGGTCCCCCACTCAGAAGGTGAGAGCGGGGCGGGAGGGTGTGTCACGGGGAAGTCCAGAGCCGAGCTGCCCTGGGGAGGAAACTCAGCTGCCACCACCGCCACCGTACTCAAAAGCTGTTTGTAACCCTGGCTCCCAGCAAAGAGATGGCTGCAGCTTCCGGCTGGGGTCAGAGGTGAGGTGAAGAGGCAGGGAGAGCAGACGGAGGAAGGAAGGCAGGGAAGGTGGCAGTTCACCTGTTCTTACATGCCTCAGGTGCCGATGCCCAAGCCCCAGTCACCTGCAGACCACCCCCTCTGGCAGGCCTGTCCCCCGAGGAAACCCAGGGGCAGGCGAGAGGGATGAGGGTCCTTCCAGGGCGGTCACCATGGAGGCTTCCTGCAGGGAGACATGTGCTGTTTCCGGGGGCTGGGGGCTGCCTGCTCCCCTGTGTCCTCCACACACCGGTTACTGGGTCCTGTTGGACAGTGCAAGTTCCTCTGAGACACCCCGAGACCCTCCCGGCGGCATCCAGGCTGCAGAGCTGCCTTTCGGGGGGCAGGTGCGCGCTGACAGATGCCAGGCCAGGCCGCACCGGCAGAGAATGGGACTGCGATTGTGCGCAGAAACATAAAGTCTCCGCCAGAAATGACCTCCTCCCTTTCCAGGGCTGTGTTTGGCAAGGGGGAGGGAGTCGGTGCTGGGGGCTAGCCCTGAGCTTTCGGGTCCCGTCCCGAGCGCGGTGTTCAGGAGAACTTGTGTATTCTTTGTCAGGGTGTTTTGTTTCTGCTTGAGGGCCACACCCAGCGATGCTCAGAGCTTTGCTCCTGGCTCTGTGCTCAGGAAGAGCACAGAGGTGCTCAAGGGACGATACGGGGTGCCAGGGATGGGATGGAACCTGGGTTGGCAGCACGCAAGGCCCGTTGTGCTAGTTCTCTGGCTGCTGTGTTTGATTCTTATACCCAGTTCTACTTCAATGCCTCTCTCTATAAACCTGGGGGGTAGGGTGGGGGTCATGGGCAAACATCTGCCAGTGGGAGAGGGAGAAAAGGGCAGTCTGTGCTAGCCCCTGCCTTGCTTTCCAGCAGGAGATAGAATAAGCTTCATTATTTTTTTTTTCTAGAAAGTTCTTGAGCCCCATGCTACACAGCAACCAAGTCCAAGAGTCGGAATTCGAACCCGAACCTGTCCAACTTTTTTCTTAGCCTGTGAAGCTTCTTCCTGGATGTAAATTACAGGCATCGGTGGCTGAATCCCCCCCCACCCCACCCGCAGCCCCCTCTGCTACTCACTGGTGCCTTGTGATTATTAGCATTCATGAATATTGTGAGGAGAATTTCACAGCCCAAATCAAATTGACATGTTAGGAATATTTAACAGGGCAAATAGTTTAGGGACTTTCTGAGTCCCTCCCTCCTCGAGCCCTAGCAAAATATCCCCCAGCTTTTCACACATGTTATTCTAGCTCTTTTTTTTTTTTTTCCCTGAGCAGGCATTCAAGTCATACTGTAGTTCCAGCCGCGCCTCCCCCTCCCCCACACCGCTCTCTTCTGAAGTCCTATGGCGGCCCGGGGTTGTTTTGCCCGGTGCTCGGGACTGTTTTCAAACACTGATCTGCTTTGACACGACTTGGTGCCCAAATTAGTGATTCAGGTGGTGAGTGCTCCGAGCACGTGAAATGACATGAGGGGACCCAGTGAATGGCATTCTTCCTGCCCCATGCAAATTGTCCTGTTACCAGCAATCCGACTATTAAAGAACAAAAGCTGGCAACACACAGCCCGCCCCCCCCCCCACCAAGTTTGGCCAATCCCACAAGATTACCATAAGTATGTGAAGCAATCAGAATAGTTTAGGACTTCCTAGGAAAGTGTCCCTGTGCTTATCTAGTTCTGAAAGAATGTGGAATAAACTGTTCATGTAACCAAGTATAAAAATATGTCTGCTATTCCGTCCTAATCATGTGTCATTAATCAGAAAGCACTGCAGAGACTCTGACAAATTAAAAACACAAGGATGTGTGTGCTGGGGTTTTTCCGCCCTCTGAAAGGCGCTTCACCTCTCGGGCAAGCCTCTTTATGGCAACTTCTCGCTCCGTGTACTGACATCTTCAAAGGCTCTGCCATCTGTCGGCCTTTGAACTACCATTAAAAAATATTATCCCATTTCCATTCTTTTATGCCCATTTTTTTAATTATAGCCCTTCTTTCAAGTTGGGAACATGGTTGGTTTAAATGATGCTGTCCTTTCGTTTTCAGCCACCCAGCTGCGGTTTGAATAAATTGATGTAGAATCAAAGGCGGGACTTTAAAGGGAAAAGGTTTGATGGACTTGGACTCCGAGCCAGATGAGGTTTTATGATGAAAAGGGTTTAATCCCAGCACAGCCATTGCTTCTATCAGTTGAGCAGTACAAAGCAATTCATATATATATATAAATATATATATATATATAGGTTCACGCGAAATGATCTATTTTTTTTAACAGCACAGATCTCTTCAGGACTTGCAAATGTGGCATTAGCTAATATTCAGAGAGCTGATTTCCTTTCATCCGCCAGAAGCTTATGATTATAGTACAGTTCTCGAATTGGAAATGAGAGCTGCAACACAGATTTCAAGTGGGGCTGTCTGCTTTGTATTCAGAAGACATGTCACTGCGGGACAGGCTCGTCTGGGCCGACCTGGGTCAGTCCGAGGGAAAAATAAAACAGTTTCATCATCGGAGATTCTTTGTCAAAAATATCATCAGCTAATTAAAACAGCAGTTTCCCGACTCTGAGCGAGGTGTTCGGGCCGATCGGTATCTCGGAGCGTTTGACAGGGAGGATTAGAAGGCACAGCCCGCCTCCCTTCTGGGACAGATTCTTCCCGTGTCCATGTGTTCAAGTACGTTGCCGGGAGAGGCAATGAATCTGTTCACCCGGCTTGTTTTGTTTTAAAGAAAAAGCGATGGATTTTTAAGCAGTTGCTTATTGTACATTAAAATGATTCCCATCCAATGAGTGATCTGGACAAAAAAATAGTTGTCATGGGGCTGGAGCGATAGCACAGCGGGTAGGGCGTTTGCCTTGCACGCAGCCGACCCGGGTTCGATCCCCAGCATCCCATATGGTCCCCTGAGCACCGCCAGGAGTAATTCCTGAGTGCAAAGCCAGGAGTAACCCCTGTGCATCGCCAGGTGTGACCCAAAAGCAAAAAAAAAAATAGTTATCACTTACAAAAGTCAACTTCAGCCTTAGCCTTGCTGCATATACTATTAAACGATAAATATGATCCTGAGCCAAAGAGTGAGCTAACTGGATCAGCCGTTTAGATAATTACAGACCTGGAAGACAGATCGAAGTCTGCTTGCAAGTAATAAGTGATTCTTTTCAAAAGTTTCTAATAGTTCTACAGGGTGAATAGTAGTTTCAAGTCATTGTAAAAAAAATCTTTGTAAGATAATGTGCACCTGCTTCACATTAGGAATTTGCAATCTGGTTTCTCAGAATCAAAAAAGAGCCCTTTCCAGTCCGAGGAAGGTTTGGTACCATTTAGTCGCATGGATTTGCTTATTATGCACCATTTCTTTTTAATCCTCTTCAAATAGAATTTCCAGTTTAAATTGCTAATTAATTTTCAGACCCTGGTCTGGAGAAATTCTGAATGTGTGTAGTTTGAAATTAGCAAAAAAGTCAGTAACATTAAAAGGCCCAGTGCTTTCATCCTCTCACTGGTCTGCCTCATAGTCGATGCTTTTACAGATTCCCGGGCATTTCCTTGGGTAAAGACATTCGTTAGTTCTAGCTTAGCGTCTTTTCTTCTTCTCTGTGACCCGGCACCATCGGTGGCTTGTGGTACTTTGCTTGTTTTATCCTCACCCAATGACCTCTTCACTCCATCCTACTAAATCACACTTGCCCCACTTTCCCGCTAGCGACTCTTATTTCTCTCCCTGCAACTCTTTGCTGGACAGGAAGTCAGGGGCTCTGGCCCCCTTTCTTTCTCTTTATCTTCCATCCTTCCGTTGGGTGGTTATCCAGTCTTGAAGGGCCTCCAGTAACCACTGTATGCTAGTGACCTCAACGTCCCCATCCCTCATTGGGCAGTCGGACTCACACCCCCAGCTGTCCATAGCATCCTCCCTCCGCCACCTCAGAAGCCTATCACACTTCACACGCCCAGAGCAGAAACGTCACCCCACACCCCTTCTCCTCCATGTCTGTAAGTACCATTACTGAACGCATACTCCAGGCTCAGACCAGAACTTGGAGAGTCATTTTTGGCTCGCTCCTCTCTCCTAATCCATCAATAAGTGCTGCCGAAACATTGAAGTCGATCCTGAAGGCATCCCTAACCCTCCACTCCCAGACCCCACCATCTCCCTACAGGCCTCTACTGGTCAGTCTTGTTTTTTTTTTCCTCTCATTCTTCTCAAAAGCAACAGGGTCTATTTAAAAATGCCTATCAGGGGGGAAATGCATATTGTATAGAAACCTTCCCTATTTAAAAATCCTCCAGTAAGGCAGCTGGAATAAAGAAGGGATCACCAAGTCAATGATGGTCGGAGGGACCCTTTGGGATGGGAGACGTGTGCTGAAAGTAGGTAAAGGACCACATGTGACGGCCTCTCAGTCTCTATGTTGTGAACCAGAATGCCCCAAAGTAGACAGAGAATATGGGTGAAGTTGTCTGCCATAGAGGCAGGGGGAGGGCTGGGGTGGGGGGGAGAGGGATGCTGGGGACATTGGTGGTGGAAGGTGCACTGGTGGAGAGATAGGGGTTCAGTCATTGTGTGACTGAAACTCAAACACGAAAGCTTTGTAACTGTAGCTCACAGTGACTCAATTAACAAAATAAATAAATTGAATCTTTCAGAAGAGGTCCAAAGAGGTAAGCCAATGGGATGAGTCCACGCATTCTGTGCAGAAGGCCTGGGTTTGACCCCCCCAGTGCTGGGTTTCCAAGGGATCCCCCTGAACACGGAGACAGGAGTATTCCCCACGCACTGCTGGGTGTGGCCCCGAAACAAAAATCTCCTGCGTAGACAAAAATTCAGACTTACTCGCGTGGCTGGCGGTGGCCTTCCCAGTCTGACCCTGTGTCACCCGCCGTAAGTCAGTCTTCTCCGAGTCCTTTCTGCTCCCGATGCTCAGGGGTCGCGCTGGCCTTTGTTCAGTTGCTGAAATATGCTGTACTTCATTCTTTTCAAACAAAACAGAATCTTTGGTGGAGAGTGGGTGGACTGGGGAGTGGGGGAGGAGCTGGCCTTGCCTGCGGCCAACCCAGGTTCAGGCTCCAGAACCACCTACGGTGCCCCGAGCCCCGTCAGGAGAGACTCCTGAGCACCAAGCCAAGAGTAAGCTTTGGGATACTGTTGGGCGAGTCCCCCAAACAAGCAAACAAACAAACAAAAAGATAAATTCTGCCCCTTGATTTCAGACCCCGTGATTTATAATACCGTTAGTGTATTATGAACACTAACTTCCTTCCTCCGGTGTCCCAGCACCACAGCCCCCAGTTCCCTCTGCTGTCCCCTGGTGTCCTTCCCTGCCCCGCCCCTCCCAGCCCCACCTCTCTCTCTCCCTCTCTCTCTCTCCTTCCCCCCTCCCTCTCTCTCTCCTTCCCCCCTCTCTCTCCCCTCTCTCTCTCTCCCTCTCTCCTCTCTCTCCCTCCCTCTCTCTCTCCTTCCTTCTCTCTCTCCTCTCTCTCCCTCTCCCTCCCTCTCTCTCTCCCTCTCTCCCTCTCCCTCTCTCTCCCTCTCTTTCCCCTCTCTCTCCCCCTCTCTCTCCCCTCTCTCTCCTTCCCTCTCTCTCTCCCTTTCCTCTCTCTTCCTCTACTCTCTCTCCTCTCTCTCTCCCTCTCCCTCCCTCTCTCTCCCTCTGTCTCCTCCCTCTGTCTCCCTCCCTCCCTCTCTCCCTCCTTCCCTCCTCTCTCTCCCTCTCTTCTCTCTCTCTCCCTCTGTCTCTCTGTCTGTCTGTCTCTCTCTCTGACCTCTAGGCTCTGCTCCCTAGGCCGGTCCTGAGGTCAGTTGAGGCGGGGAATGCTTTTTTTTTTTAATTGAATCACCATGAGATACAGCTACAAGCTTTCACGTTTGAGTTTCAGTCATACAGTAATTGAACACCCATCCCTCCACCAGTGCACATTTTCTACCACCAATGTCCCCAGCACAGCAGCAGGGCGTCTGCCTTGCACGCGGCCAACCTGGGTTCGATTCCTCCACCCCTCTCAGAGAGCCCGGCAAGCTACCGAGAGTATCTCGCCCACATATATATTCAATATGTCAAAAAACAGTAACAACAAGTCTCACGATGGAGACGTTACTGGTGCCCGCTCGAGCAAACCGATGAGCACCGGGATGACAGTGATACAGTGACGGTGATACAGTGAATGTCCCCAGTATGCCCCCCAGCCCACCCCTCCTCCTGCCTCTATGGCAGACAGTTTCCATTGTGAGTGTGGGGTGCTTTGAATACCATCGTTATTGGGGACCGTCAGGGCTCTGCCAGGTGGGAAGGGCCCGGGTGAGGAGCTGGCGAGTGGGTCCCTGGTGGGGTGGGGACACTCCGCCCAGCTCTCCGTCTTCCGCCTGGTCGCCGGCTCAGTAAACCTGAAGCTCCCTGGGGAGGAGCAAGGACAGCCCAGTGTTGTTTCAGCAGGTGACCGGGCGGGAGAGAGGGTGCAGATGACAGCCTTGCCACCCGGCGCGCCTCTGCGCCCTTCTCTGGGACACCTTGCTAGCTGCACAGGGCCACGCCGCTCTGCATCAGAAGGGTGACGCAAGGAGACCCAGGTGTGAAGCACAGTCCTCAGCACCGTGCCGGGGACACGGGAGGCGCGAGGGGGACGTGGTCCTGGGAGGTGCCTCGGGCAGGTGGCGGGAAGATGATAGCAGCCGCACCTACGCCCATGCCTCTCTTCTCCCAATTAAAAACACTCGTATCCCCCTCCCTTCCCCACTTTAGCACTTCCTTGATTCCTCTCGTAACTACAAGACGATCTGATCTCCGCTCTGACCAGCTGCGGAGGCCGCCTTATTCAGAAGCGACAGGAACATTACCAACAAGAGGCGGATTTTTTCCTTTTTTTTTTTTTTTATTGCTAAAATGCACCTGATTGGCTAGGGAGTAACATGTACCACCAGTCGCAGGGAATTAGAACAATCCTCTGGCAGTGCTTAATGTGCCTCCCTCTCTTCATTACCATCTTCCAAAAAAAGAAAAAATGGGAAGGGGGCGGGTGTTGTCAATCAAGAGGTTCTCTGGTGATTTGGGTGACTTTCTGATAGCGCTGAGCTGGGAAGGGGGCCCGGGGTGTTCATAGAGCCGTTCTGGTGCTCACGGAGGCCCTGGCCCGTTCCGAGTGTTCGGCTCCTCCTTGTGTACTGTGGGACGTTACCACCAACGAGGACAAATGCGGTGGCTGTGGCCTGGTGTGCCGCATGCCGCAGGGCTGGGCCTTGCTCTTTTGATGCGTGGCCAGTGGGGATGAGGTTAGGGTCCAGGAGAGCGAGTTGGCCGAGGGGACACAGTCTGAGATCATCTTCAGGAGCGCCGTGGAGCTCCCTCCCGGCAATAAATTAACGTTCAGGGGGGTAAAATAATAAAACGGTCCTTTGAAGCTCTGTCTGATGGCCAAGGGGAACACACACACACACACACACACACACACGCACACACACACGCACATGCACACACACACAGCAAGAGTGTGTGTGCGCACGTATACACACACACGTGCACACACACGCACACACAGACACCCACAGCCACACAGAGACTTCTCTCTGGTTTGCCTTTGAAGTTAATGTGTGAAGTTGGCTGCTCCTGCTCTCATAAAAATGACGCAAAGCGGGAAGCGCCTCAGTTCCAGCAAAGCAGCCGGGCGCTCGCCTCCAAGGGCCTTGGACGGGACCTGGGATTTATTATTATTATTATTATTGTTATTATTATTATTATTTTAACAAGAGTTGTAACTTTCTCATCTGGAATTGAGGGTGGAATTAATAAATAGTTTCTTCGCGAGGCGAGGGCTGCCGCTGAACAGTGAGATCTTATCACTTGAGTAAGAAGCGTCGCTGACTGGTGCTGGCCCCCAGCCGAGTCCACCTGTCTGTCCCGGGGTCAGGGGGTGTCAGTCCTGCCCTCCGCTTCATCCCGCAGGAATTACAAGGTGCTGAGTTGCTCTCTCCAGCTTGTTCTCGCTCGAACCACAGACCTCAGAAAGCCTTTGAAAGCCAGAAAACTCTCGTCTCAAGTTTGTTTTTTTTTTCCTCTTGTCTTCTCATTTACTTCTCATTATACTGAAGAATTTTCTGTTCATTTGTTTGTTTGGGGGCCAGCTGTGCTGAGGGCTGACTCCTGGCTCTGTGCTCAGGGATCACTCCTGGTGGGGCTCAGGGAACCATATATGGTGCCAGGGATCGAACCCAGGTCCGCCACATGCAAGACAAGTGCCCTACCCACTGTACTATCATTTTGGCCCCTGAATAATCTTTCTAAGCTCTAAGAGACTTTGTTTTCCCCCATTTTCAGAGCATCTTGTTTTCATTTAACTGATGTAATAAATCTTCCTCTCTTCAAGCTTATGAGTAACATTTTTTTTTTCAAAGTGCCGGTCCCTGAATAATCTCTCTCCTTCCGTCTTGGTTTCTCTGCTCATCTGTCTATTTCTCTTTCATATTTACATCTCTTGTCTTTTCTTACATGTTGGATGATTTTTTTTTTTGCTTTCTAAACATATTTACGAAAGCTGAATGGTGTATTCATTTCCCATTGCTGCTGCCACAGATGTGACCCTACACAACTGTGTGATTCGTTTGTGATTTGTTCAGCAGGTGAGAAATACGACCTTAGCCTCACAGAACCAAACATCCAAACATCGGGAAGTGGGAGATTGCCCTGGGCGGTTCCCGGAAGCAAGCACGCTCTTCCCCTCCCCACTTCCATGGTAGCTGAGACCCTTCTGGCTCCCTCCCACTCCTCCTGCCACCACCCACCTTTGCTCCGGTGCTGGCCCTGCCCGCTCTTTCCTAAGGGTCTGTGTGAGGCCTCCTCCTCCAGCCCTCCCCCTAGCAGCCCCCTGCCCTTGATTTCCGCCACAAAGCCCCCTTCAAAAAAAAAAAAAAAGAAGAAGAAGGACCAGGTCCCGCCCAGGGCTCTCTGGGCTTGCGTCATTTGCGTAAGGTTGTGAGGATTGGGGGGGGGGGGGGTGGGCATCCTTGAGAGGAGGAGGGCGTAATGTTCATCCCACCAAAGACAGAATGTCAGTACAGGGGTCTGTTGAGTGCATCCTGTCCCTCCTCGCACCCTGAGTGCGCATGCGGTGTGGGGGGTCTAGGATGGACCGGAAGAGGTGTCGGAATGCAGACCCCCTGCCCTGCAGGCTGGCGGGGGCGGGTTCCACAGGGAGGGTCCATTTGCGGTCCCTGGAGAGCAGCTGGCAGGGACGCCCCAGTGCCCGTTGGGGCTGACGCCAGTCCCGGGCTTGTGCGGGGGCGGCCTCGTCTGCCCACCCGCCTTCCAGGGCCGGATCTTGTTCGCACCCATCACCGCTGTCCTTTGTCGGTCTTCGTGGTCCCTGCACCCAGAGCCCCCGGGGGCTGCTGCAGGTGGGTGGGCTGCAGCCCTGTGATGCTGACCGTCCACTCGGGCGCTCCGAGCTGGCTCTCACCGTCCTCATCCCAGTGCCCACTCATCTCGCCAGCTGTACCCCGGAAACAGGCTGACGCTCTTCTCCATGTGACTGGCTCCCAAGCAGGCCGCTTTCCCTCCTCTCTGTCCCCACTGCCAGATTCTTTTCTTGTCCCTCCGTAGTTTTCATGTCGCTCAGCACTGCCTCCTAGCAGTTCCCAGAAGCCGGCTCAGGCCGCTGAGCGCTGCGTTCGTGCCACAGCATCCTCAGGTTCAGTTAACGGCCTGCAGATAGTATTTGTGCATATAAGTGACTAAAACGCGGCATTTAAGGAAGGAATTGTCGGCGATGGCTCTTTGCGGATTTATAAATCACGTCAAGTCCTTGGCTGCGTTTTGAATTTTCAGCTAATAGCCCCTGAAATGGGCTGGATAGAAGGAGAACGAGAGCTATGAAGAGAAACCCAGCCTGCCACTTCCTTTGCAATTTTTACATTACCGAGGCACGTAATTACAGAGAGCACATTATTAGGAGCTTAATTGTGCTCGGCACTGTTGTGGTTTGGGTTATTCTGAAACCGGGGCCTGATAAAAGGATCACCCGGCAGGTGGTTTGCTGGGGAGGGGACCCCAGGACACGGAGGGCACGAATAGGGAGAGAGGGACCGGGGAGGGGAAAATCCCACAGAGGGTGTCTTCTTGGGCAAGTGTCAACTGCGAAGAGTGGCCACTTCTGAGGCTCCCGAGATCGGTAAGAAGACACCCCAAAATTGAGCCACAAAAGGATGAGAATCTGGACCTTTTTATGGGTGTTTGTTTTTTTGGGGGGCGCACCCATTGGCGGTCAGGGCTTACTACTGACTCTGTACTCAGGGGTCACTTCTGCGAGACCCAGGGGACTGGTCAGGTGTGGGGCCCTGGAGCAACTGGCACCCTGTCCACCGTGCCCCCTCTCTCCGGCCCCGACTCTGGAGCTTTCCTCCATGGAATTCTGGCCCTTTGGGTTGCGGGTGCTCCTCGAGGCATCTGCTCCTGTGCTCCCCGACTGCCCCCTCGTGCGCCCTTCCTGCCCCCGCGTGCCCTTCCTGCCCCCACACTTCCTTCCTGTCCTTTAGGCTTCTTCTGTGCTCCTGCGCTTCCCGACCACATCGGCACTTCCTGCTCCCACACCCCCTAGCCGCACCTCCCCTGGGCCAAGTGTGGGGAGACTGAGTCCTGCTGTGACCCCTTTGCCATGGGGTGGGGTCAGACGGGTCTGGCGGATGTGGCCCGGGATACGTGGACTTGAGCGGGAGACACAGCCGTTGTCAGGTAGAACGCGAGATGCATCTTTCCCCACGCAATAGCGCTGTCTACGGGACTGTACTAAAGCAACTTCCAGAGATTCGCAGCGTGCTTATTTAAAACACAACAGAGAAGGCCCAAGTCACAGGGCCACGTGACTTTAGCTCTTGTCCCTCACAAGGTCCCCTTTAAAAAAAAAAAGATAATGATGGAATGTCAGAGGCACTGAAACTGCCACAAGCAAAGGGACAGGAGGGTGGCCGTCAGCAGACAAGAGCCCGAGACCTATTTCTGGATGCAGTACTGAGGTCGCCTGCATTCGGCTCCACAAGGCGGAGATTGCAGCTGAGGCGGGAGCCTTGCTCCGAGAGGCCAGGGCCAGGGCGGTGGCACATCTCCTCAGAAACCCACTGGAGCCAGCAGCTAACCATTATTTTTGGGCTAAGAGAAGCGAGTGAGCATCTGAGAAGGGTATAAGGAAGCTTGTGCGGACATATGTTGAAGCAAAGTTTTCTATTCCCAACTTTAGGGGAGCTGTCCAGTGGCTGTACCAATTTATAGTGACCAAAAAGAATAAGAGCATCCTGTCTGCATAAGAAACCCCCATTATCCAATTATTTTATTTCTGGGTAGACAGCTAAAAGAAATACAGTCATGAACTCAAGGAGGTTTCTGTCCTCACATGTTTATTGCAGCGTTCTTTACAATGGAAACAATCTTAAGTGTTTATCAACAGATATGATTAATTGAGGAAATGTGGTATATGCGATGGAATACTATTCAGTCATCAAAAAGCAGATTCTGCTATTTGGGACAGCGTGATTAGAACTTGAGAGCATTAGACGAAGTGGAAGAAGTGAAAAAGAAAGACAAATGTTGTATAATTTCACTTACATCTAAAAAACCCAACTCTATAGAAAGAAAAGGGAGATTGGTGGTTGTCAAAACTAGTACTTGAAGGATGGGGAACTTGGCAGAAGGGAGTAGCACTGTAGCACTGTCATCCCATTGTTCATTGATTTGCTCGAGCGGGACCAGTAATGTCTCCATTTTGAGACTTGCTGTTACTGTTTTTGGCATATGGAATACACCACAGGTAACTTGCCAGGCTCTGCTGTGCGGGTGGGATATTCTCGGTAGCTTGCCAGGCTCTCTGAGAGGGATGGAGGAATCGAACCCGGGTCGGCTGTGTGCAAGGCAAACGCCCTACCCCCTGTGCTATCACTCCAGTCCAAAGGAACTTAAAAGTACAAATTTCTAGGTATAAAATAAGTATCTTAGTCATTTTTGAAGATGTAATACGCCGCATGTTGACTATGGTTAACAGTACCGTATTGTGCATTGGAAAGCTGCTAGCATATTAAGCCTCAAAGTTCTCACCACAAGGAAGAACTTACAATTTTATGGGACATATGTTAACTAGACTCACTATTGATGATCATTTTGCAAGATGCAGCTATATCAAATCATTGCTTCATACTCCTTAAACAACCATATATTACATATCCTGTATATCAGTCAAATTGGTGAAAAGTTATAATGGAAACCCAATAAAGGGGGGAGGGGAAAGGGAACCAGCTTATACCCAAAGAAGAAGAAATAGATTGTGGAGAGTGTAAAATAAATCGTTATACTTCATAGCTGCAAATAGTAAACACATTAGTCACTTGCAAGAGAAGTAAAGGTAGAATTGGCAGAATTTAAAAAAATAACAGAAATTTTAATGAATTAATTTTGTCTCCTTGGCCACAATCAACAGGCTCAGGGGCTATTCCGACTTTGTACTCAGGAGTGACCCTGGCAGTACTCAGGGGACATAGGTCGTGCCGGGCCATAGAGCCAGGACTGACCCCATTGCAAGCTGAGGGCCTTACACCTCCTGGATTATCTCTCTGACCCCAGCTTAAAGATTTAACTGTATGTACCTTTAGATAATGGATATCCTGAGTAGGAAAACACTGTTTTCATTTAAAAATGTGATACCATTTGGTTTACTTATGTGTGTTCAAATTTTGCGTGTGTTAAAATTTTTTACTCTACACGAGTAGGAAGATTTCATTAAGAAAACTTCTTTTTTTTTTTTTTTTGCTTTTTGGGTCATACCTGGCAATGCACAGGGGTTACTCCTGGCTCTGCACTCAGGAACTACACCTGGCAGCGCTCAGGGGACCATATGGGATGCTGGGAATCGAACCCGGGTCGGCCGCGTGCAAGGCAAACGCCCTACCCGCTGTGCTATTGCTCCAGCCCCAAGAAAACTTTTTATGGAAGAGTCAAGTGTTTATTTTTCTATTTTCATCTAGTATAATTTTCCTCCAAATTATTCCATAGAATAGAAAAGTCACAACACAATTCAGACAAATCTCTGACTAGCTAATTAACAGTGTACCTGTCCAGAGAAATTTGGTCATCCCCAGAAGAGCCTTCAAACTTGTGTCTGATTGAGATGCGTTATCTTATATCCTGCAAGGTATCATATGGTGCTATCATAAATTTTACCATGTTCATCTAAAAAAGGGAAATAAGATTCTTCTGGTGTGGTGCAGCAAAGACCAGTAGGTTAGGAAGATGATAATAAGTGTCAGTCAATCAGTAAATACAGGGGTGAATAACTCAGGCCAGGGAAGCTCTAAATGACTTCACGCTGCACCTCTGTGCAGGAGCAACAGAAGAACCCAGAGGTATGGCTTCATCAATAGCTTCATCAATAAAAGTGCCTTAGGTAGTCTCCAGGGGCCGGTAGGGAGTTAAGTGGTCCAAAGCTGAAGATAGAAATTCAAAGTAAAAAAAAAAATGACATTTGGGGTGGAAATAAAGAGAATGGTTGGGCAAGATTTTCTTGCTGAATCTTGAACATTCTGTTGAAATACAGTGTCATGATGTGATGAAATATGATGTAAGCAACAAAATGTTCAGATGTTGTTAAAATGTTTCCCCAGGCGCCGCCAGGAGTGATCCCGGAGTTCAGAGCCAGGTGGGTGTGGCCCCCAAATGAAAAAAAAAAAAGTCAAAAAACAGAAAGAAATACAATGAAAGGATACTATATCAGATAGGTAATTCTCCTCCTGTATTTCTTTAGCATTGGCATGTTAGTTGAATAGTTCTTATTTATCGGTGAATGTTTGAGGCTTTTTTTTAAATCTTTTTGGGTCACACCCAGCAATGCTCAAGGGTTACTCCTGGCTCTGCACTCAGAAATTACTCCTGGCGGTGCTCAGGGGACTGTATGGGGCGCTGGGGATCGAACCCAAATCACGGTATCACCGTAAACGTCCTACTCACTCCAGTCCCCCAGCTGTGAAATATTTATAAAATAAAACGAACATGGTCATTGAAGCTTTAAGTAAAGGTCTCAGTCACTCGAGTGTAAATCTCTCTGCAGAGGCTAAACCCTCGCCTCTGAAACTGTGGGTGGGAATGTGGGCCTCATGGAAGATTTGACTTTAAATAAATTCACGATTTGCAAGCAGTAAATATTTGATTTGTACACCTATTTGACACAACCAGGGGTGTGTAAAACTTTTTCCCCATGGGTCACGAGTAGAGAACGTCTCAGCAGCCGTGAAGAGAGTAGATCGAGTCTGGAGCCAGTTCCTAGCTGCGGGGACGCTTCGTGAACTGAAGCAGATCAGTGAATCCGGGCTTTTAGAGATCCCACATCATTCATGAAAATGTCAGGACCTCCTTGTGTCCTGTAAGGATTTCAAATACGTGTGTGAGGCTGCCCGTAACACTGTGAAGCACACAGAATGCGCACACGCACATTTAATGGTTTTCTCGAATGTAAATTGAAATGCAAGGCATTATTAAATGATATGGTTTGTATTATGCAGCATAGCACTGTAATTAACAGCATCCACATTGTTATATATGCTCGATTGTAATCATACAGAACTGGCAAAAAAAGAATTCTTTCCTTGTGACTTATGAAATGGATGTAGGGTATAAACCTGCAAGGCATCTCTTACTGAACAAACTATGGAAACAAACCAGAAAAGCCCTTACATGATTGTCTATTAAAAGGAACGTGTATTTTCTCATTTTTTTGAGAACATTTCCCCGTTAAGTATCTGCCTCCGTATTGGCAACTTTGCTTTGGAATGATTTAGAATAAGACTGTCACTGTCACTGTCATCCTGTTGCTCATCGATCTGCTTGAGCGGGCACCAGTAACGTCTCCATTGTGAGATTTGCTTGTTACCGATTGCTATGGAAACAGAATTCTATTTATGACCTTAATCTTTCATAAATAGAATTCTGTTTCCATGGCAATGTGTATTTCTGCATCCACACTTCCCAGGTATTTATTTTTGTCGTAATACTTTGTGGGGGTTTTCTGGGATTTCCTAGGCTCAGTCCTCAGCCTGAGAAAAGACCTAGTAATCTCAGTGTCTAGGAGATAGCAGAGGGAGAAGGCTATAACCTAGGGAGGGAGGGAGGCAGGGATCTGATTAAGTAAATTATCAGTCCCATGAAATAAATAATTAGAAGGGTCAGAAACCTAAGTGGGTCAGTTTCAGGATAATGAAGTCAGACCAAGAAAGAGTTCAGGAGAAGGACTTGGAGCATCTCGGTAGTTAAGAGATAAAAAAAAGGATGTAATTACACCAAGAATCTAATCATGAAAGCATTTAAGATCGGGGATCCAAATCCCAGGTTATACAGCAAACAAGTATCAGAGATTCAGTGACACAAAAGTTGGATCAGGCCCATGAGCCCGGCAGGCTGGGACCGAATGAATTCATGGCTGTGAGCCTTGCCGGGAACGAGGTCTGTTTGACCGGAGGCTCCTGGGGTCTGCCCTTCCCCAGCCAGAGGAGAGACGGGTGCGCACCTGTGCTGGAGGGCGAGTCAGACCCCCTGGGTGAACAGCAACAACAAAACTCTTGACTGCTGTGTCTCAGTTCCCAACAGGCGACCTTGCTCAGGCTCTGGGCAGCTGTCGGCTGCGGACAGCGTGTCAGGCACTGTTCCGTGTGGACTTGTCCAGTGCGGGATGTTCCAGATAGTTCCCCAGACAGCGTCGCCACGATTTTAGCAGAACTTTGCATTACATTGTGTAGATCATTTATTATTATTGTTATTTATGAGGGGGGGTCACACCCAGCGATGCTCAGGGGTTCCTCCCGGCTCTGCACTCAGGAATTACTCCTGGCGGTGCTTGGGGGACCCTATGGGATGCTGGGGATTGAACCCCCGTCACCTGCATGCAAGGCAAATGCCCTCCCCGCTGTGCTATCTCTCTGGCCCCGTGTAGATCATTTTTGTTAACCAAAGTGTCCATGTCAGAAGGACGCTTGTGTAGGAGCTGGAGAGATGGTAATGGTGGGTTGGGCACGTGCCTTGCCTGGCACACTGCTCAATCCCTGGCACCCCAGATGGGCCCCCTGACTGCCCCCCCAAGAAGTGATCCTTGAGCACAGAGATGGGAGTAAGCCCTGCGCGATGCTCAGTGTGGCCCCAAAACAAAACAAAAAAGTACGACCAAAAAATATGTTTGTGTGGGGGAGGTGGCTCCAAGGGCTGGAGAACATGCTTTGCGTGCGGAGTCCATCACGGTGTGGCGTGGTCCCCAGGGCACCCCCAGGAGCGACCCCTAGGACCACTCCCCTTACCCAGCATCTCTGGGTGTGGCCCAAAGCACAACACAGAGAAAAGAAAAATATGCTTGTTGCTTTTTTCTTTTCCCTGCCAGCCTTCAGTAATTTTTCTTTCTCCTAAGTTTTGATAATTCAGTAATGATACAGAGGTCATTTGGGTTTCAGAAATACGAATGTTCTCTCGGCTTCCCCGTCAGCTATGGTCAGCTCTCCCCTTAGTTTCGGACAGTGACCAGCTGTCGTTTCCTTGACTCCATCCTCTGTTCCCTTCTCATTCTCTTCACCTTCGAGAAGGTCCTGTGACTCCGAGGTTGGCCCTTCTGCTAAGAGACGAGGATTTCTCAGAGAGCATCTCCCTATTTCTTTCTGGTCTTTTCTCCTCTTCCCCCGAGTCATGATGAGGCTGTTCTTCCCCGTCTCTGATTATCTTTCCTCTGTGCCATGGGTCTGCTTGTTATTTTTTATTTTAGTGTTAGATTGAACTTCATTCAGCGTCATGCTCGGCCATCTGTTTGGAATTATCACGTGTCTCACTCCTTACAGAGAGAGAGAGAGAGAGAGAGAGAGAGAGAGAGAGAGAGAGAGAGAGAGAGACACGGAGGGAGGGAGGGAGAGGGGGAGGGAGGGAGGAGAGACGGGGCTTGCTTCTCTGTGTCTAGCTGAGAGTCTGAGTTGTGTTGCTTGGGGACTCTTTCCTTTTTTTTTAAGCTTTTTTTGGGTCATATCCGGCAATGCACAGGGGTCACTCCTGGCTCTGCACTCAGGAATTGCCCCTGGCGGTGCTCAGGGGACCATATGGGATGCTGGGAATCGAACCCATGCAAGGCTGCGTGCAAGGCAAACGCCCTCCCCGCTGTGCTATCCCTCCAGCCCCGGGGGGCTCTTCCCTTTGAGGGGTCCTACCTGCCTTTTGCCGCGGTTGCCTGCTTACACATCCAGGCTGCCTTTGGCTTTCCTGCAGGTGGTGCTGTGGCTTTAGCGTTGGGATTCTCCATTGTTTCCGTGGTGGGGAGGCAGAGGGTGGTCGGAAGGAGATTAGGAGAAAAACCCTCGGTGGGTTCATCACGGGGTTTCGGTGGGAGCGGCCCGAGGAGCAGCCGGACTGCCCCGTGGTACCTTGAGCCTTGCCATTCTCCTCCTGCCTCCTCACCGCGGAGGGCAGGGCCTTTCGTGACGGGTGGGCCCGCAGGGCTGGCTTTTAACCGCTGATCTGAAGGTTCTGAAGATGGGCTGGGTGCATTCCGGTGTGTTCCTAGAGGCGTCATTCTCTGTGGCCAGAGCAGGGAGCCCCTCATTGCCCGTTGACAAGTGGCCGGATACGAGAGTCAAAATAACTACTCGGATCAAAATAGTAACAAAACAGTGCTCTGATCTTCAAAGGATGGATTTGCGAGTGCTGGGCATATGACTCCAGGAGCACGTGCCTGGCATGTGGGAAGGCCGAAGTTCTAGCCCTGGCATGGCGTCAACCCCCACCCAGCCCTGGCAGCTGTGGCCCGCGTGGCCGGGCCCCAATGCTCATTAAGCTCAAGCCCTGGGGGCTTCAGAGCACTGAGCCCTGAGCCCAGGACCATGGGTCTGATTATGTGACACCCCCAGACCCCTGGGTCCCGCCAAGGAGGCCCCCGTTAAGGGGAATAGAACTTCAGACCATGCCCTTGAAGACAAACCGGCTGAAACCTGATGTGATCACGCACAGTGGAAGAAGTCAGGAAGTGCAAGACCGTTCCTGGGTGGTTTCACTCATCTGTGCGATGTGAATAATCACATGAACTGGCATGAAACCCCGAGGCAGCTCCTGGGCTCGGGCAGAGCTGCGGGGCTGCCAGGGGGAAGGAGGAGGGCCGTGGGAGGACTCCAGAACGGGGAGAGGCGGGCAGGGACGCCGGCAGAGAGGATGACACCCGGACTTGGTGGTGGGGTGGGGGAAGATTGCACGGGTCAAAAGGTATGAAGGTAAATTCCTGAAATTCCACAATATTATAAGTTCATGACAAATCAATGAAAAAAATATTTTAAATTTTTAATAGACACTTCAGTGGAAGTTGCAAATAAAAACGATGTGTTTTTTTTTTCCTTTTTGGGTCACACCCAGCAATGCTCAGGGGTCACTCCTGGCTCTGCACTCAGGAATTACTCCTGGCCGTGCTCAGGGGACCATATGGGATGCTGGGAATCAAACCCGGATTGGCCACATACAGGGCAAACGCCCTCCCCGATGTGCTATCGCTCCAGCCACAAAATGATGGGGTTTTTTTTGTTTGTTTGTTTTTTACTTTTTTAATTTATTTTATTTTTTTTAAGTCAAAATTGACTCCAAAGGGGCTGGAGCGATAGTACAGCGGGGAGGGCGTTTGCCTTGCATGCGGCTGACCCGGGTTCGATTCCCAGCATCCCATATGTTTCCCTGAGCACCGCCAGGAGTAATTCCTGAGTGCATGAGCCAGGAGTAACCCCTGAGCATTGCTGGGTGTGACCCAAAAAGAAAAAAAAAATGACTCCAAAATACTTGTCAAAAATACTTAGTTAATTGAAACACATTTAAGTTTTTGTTGTAGCTTTTTATCTTCCGGTTCACTTACAGTATTTTCCTCTGGTTTTGAAAAGTCTGTTCATATCCATGATCTGGATCTAGGCGAGGTAGATTTTTCCTTCATTTTTTTTTGTTTGTTGGTTTTGTTTGGGGCCACCCTTGGCAGTGCTCAGGGATCACTTCCGGCTGTGCCCTCAGGGCTCACTCCTGCAGTGCTCAGAGACCATGTGTGGTGCCAGGATCAAACCCAGGTCTGCCATATGCAAGGCAAACTCTTTACCTGCTCTACTCTGGCTCCAGCTGTGTTTAAAAGTGTTAAAATTAGAACTTGTATGTCTACACTGGACAATCAAATACCTAAGATGCAGAGCTTTGACCATATAACCGTATAGTTTTACCAGATGTAAAAATATAATGCTGAAACCAGTTTAACATCATATTTAGTAAGATGAATGTTTTAAATGGTAGTGTAAATCCTTCTATAAGAGAGTTAAAATATTTTCTATTGCATCATTATTATGAATAGTGTTTCTAATGGCTGTAAATCAGTTACATACCTGTTTATACTTCTGAGGATATGTTTGAATGTATTTAAGAGGAATGATTTTTATACTCCTAGAGCCTCAGAGAAAAGCATAGAACAAAAAAAAAGTTATTGAAAAAAAGTTTTTGAGAGAAAAAATTAAAAGACTATTATTTTTGAGTGATAGATAAATAATATAATTTAACTTTTTTGTTTTGTTATGGGGCCTTATATTATAATAAAATAAAAATTTATATCCCAATAAAAAGGTTATGTTTTATTATAATATAAACCATCATCTTATAATAAGATCATAGCGTATAAGCAAAGACACTTACTGCCATCCTAGATTTAGTGCATTTTTTTTCTAGCTATTTGCATTGGCTTTACCCGGACTATTTCTTTTTATGTTGGATGAATTCATTTTCTGAATAGAGAAATAAAAGCAGTGAAGAGCAGAGCATGTGCAGAAGTACAAATCATTCTAGAACAAATCATTCCAGTAAATGAAGTTAATGGTGTGGTCTCAGGGCTCCTAGACCCCTGTCAGAATCAGCCAGGGTGCTTTTACAGGTGAGACCAATAAGTTTAAGTGCCAACTAACCCCCCTCTCTTTTCTGACACTGTACCCTAAACATAATATGGGGTCTTCTGACACCAAAGATACCTGGAAGGTCTCGGTGTCCCTTTAGATTGAGTAGAGCGGGGAGATTCTTGGCTTACTGGGCTAGAGCTAATTCACCACCAAGAAGTAGCTCTACCAGGGATTATAATGTTCCGTGCAGTTGGCGGAAGGGAAGCAATCTGCAGCAAAATAGCCTTAGTCATAATCTTGTACTAGGGGAGAAAAGATTAAGTAGTAACCCTTGGGGGGGGCTGTCGTTTCTTTACGTAAGGTTATTGAGGGGCTGGAGCCCTATTACAGTGTGGGTAAGGCACTTGTCTTGCATGTGGCTGTCCTGGTTTTGATCTGAGGCACCCCATAAAGTTCCCCAAGCTTCCCACGAGTGATCCTTGAGCACAGAGCCCAGAGGAAGCCCGGAGCACCACTGGGTGTCAGCCCCCCCAAAACAAAAACATACGTATTACTGACTTGGATAGACTTCCTGTTGCACACTAAGATTACAGATGCGATTCTGGTTTTTACACGCTGCCTTCTGCCTTAGTTTCGGCGTAGATTCCAGTCGTGACCTGTGTGAAGTGCGCACACAGAGCAAGAAGGAGGGGCTGGAGCGATAGCACAGCGGGGAGGGCGTTTGCCTTGCACATGGCTGACCCGGGTTCGATTCCCAGCATCCCATATGGTCCCCCGAGCACCGCCAGGAGTAATTCCTGAGTGTATGAGCCAGAAGTAACCCCTGTGCATCACCGGGTGTGATCCAAAAGCAAAAAAGAAAGAAAGAGAGAGGGAGGGAGGGAGGGAGGGAGGGAGGGAGGGAGGGAGGGAGGGAGGGAGGGAGGGAGGGAGGAAGGAAGGAAGGAAGGAAGGGAGGGAGGGAGGGAGGGAGGGAGGGAGGGAGGGAGGGAGGGAGGGAGGGAGGGAGGGAAGAAAAGAGCTTTAAGCGTTTCTAGATTTAGCAAAAATAAAAAAGAGCCCCTCCCTGCCCTGTTGTTGACTGTTAGCCCTGTAGGTAGTTTATACTTTTGTCTCTCTATTTCTGTCTCTGTCTCTCTGTCTCTCTCTGTCTGTCTGTCTCTCTGTTCCTCCAGAGAGTGGTGGTGATACGGCTGTGTTGGCATTAGTTCTTCTGCTTTACATTTTCAGATGAGATGCCTAAATGTGCTATTTAAAGATCACCTCTTTTTCGGTTTATCATACTCAAGTGGAATATTTCCATTATTATCATTTTACTTGAGTCTTGAAACTTAATACATATTTACACTTGGGGCTTCTGTTAATTTCTCTACTTTGGCTTAGAAAATAATCATTTAAAGTATTGTAGACATTTCACTTGCCAGTTTCCAAAATAGGCCAATGTGTTAACAACCTTCTTTCTTACCTTTTAATTGTAACTTAACATGAAAGCAAATTGCAGATGGTTTTTCTCATTTTCCTCAACACCTCTTTTTCAATGAGATGATTCTGGTGGTGCTTCTAGAATAAAATGAGAAATTTCGACATCACTTATGAATTTATATCCTCATTACTCACCAAACACAAGTGTGGCTGTAATGTTGGCCCATTCATGTGACTCGTGACTCGTTACATGTTCCACTGCTTCTTTTTGAAGTTTTTATTCTCTAGATAGACATTAAAATTAATGACTGTTTTTTAATTTATACTTTTGTCTCTATTTCTGTTTCTGTCTCTCTGTCTCTCTCTGTCTCTGCCTCTCTGTCTCTGTTTCTCTCTCTCTCTCACACACACACATGCGCGCGCGCGCACGCGCACACACACACACACACACACACACACACACACACACACACACACCCTGTCTCATCCAGTTTAAACTGCATGGTCTTTAGCAATGAACCAAACCACCACCCCCTAACACACACATAGACACACTATTTCTCTTCTCTACCTAGAGTAAACTTTTCTGGTAAAAGTATTTTTTCCTTATTTTTTTTTACATGTCCTCTATAGTATGTCCTAAAGCTGAGGTTCAATCGTTCATTAAAGTTCTCTCACCATTATTATTTCTTAATCTTGGTCCTCTATATTTTAATGCACTTGGGGGAGGGGAGGGGAGGGGGAGGTTGGGTCACACCCAGCAGTGCTCAGGGCTGCTCTGACTGTGTGCTCAGGGGTCACTCCGAGAGGTGGTCAGAGGACCATGCTGGCGGGGGGCGGGGGGCAGAGTGAGGGGGGGTGTGGCCATCTGCATGCTGGGCAAGAGCCTCAACCCCAGAACTATCTTCCCTACCCTTTGTACATGCTTTCATAGGGTCATTTTGGCCACTGTTCCCAAATTTAAATTTGTGTGTAGAAATTCTTCCAGAGATGATTTTGCTTTTGGAATATGAGAGAATATAAGTCCTTTTCTAAGTTATACAAGTTACAGAGTTTTTTTTAAAAAGAACCATACAGTGAGCTAATGATTCCCTTTTTAATTGCTATAACAGTGTCTATAAACACAAATGTACTTTCTATATGTCTGTTTGGCTGTACTAAATATGAATATTGGACCCCAGAGAAATATCTGAGTTACTCTTAAAGGCAAACCTTTGGGTTCAGTCTTCAATATCTCTCAGTCACTTATGGCCTTTAAACTGGTTTCCATTTGATAGCATGGGACATAGCATTATGAATCAAGAAAGTTCTCAGTGCAGCTTATAGTGGCAGGTTAAAAAGAGCAATCTGAAGGTCTGGCTTCTTTTTTTTTTTTTTCTTTTTGGGTCACACCCGGCGATGCTCAGGGGTTACTTCTGGCTTTACACTCAGGAATTACTCCTGGCGGTGCTTGGGGGACCATATGGGATGCCGGGGATCGAACCCGGGTCGGCCGCGTGCAAGGCAAACGCCCTACCCGCTGTGCTATCGCTCCGGCCCCCCCTTTTTTTTTTTTCTTTTGAAGGTCTGGCTTCTAACCTGACTTTTTTCTGACTTCGCTGTATGGCTAATGTTTCTCTTCTCTGTTTTTCTCCTCTCCTTGTTTGCTGTATTATATAGGAAGCACAGAGCAAAGCCTTATCGTGTCCAGCACCATGCAAATATGAACTTTGACTCACACAGGAAAATAAAATTACCACACATATGAAAGAATTTTATAATATGACTTAATTTGAAGTCATTTCTTTTCCCACAAAATGTTCAGAGGTATGTTCTGTGTCACAGGATACAGTTCTACAGTAAAGCATCCTCTTCATTTTAATTATGTAGATAAATTTCAGGTTTTTAATAATAATGGACATTGAAGTGCATATAAGATGTTTTAGAAATGATAGAAGTTATAAAATAAATAGACATGTTAAATCAGCCCCAAATATTTTTGGCAGTTCCACAGCACCTTCCTAGTATATGCTGATCTTGAAGTCAGAATATTCACTTTCAAAAAAACTATATTTTCATGAAATTTTTAAAAAGCAGAATCTGAGAGCTATTCCACCAATCGGGGTTCAATCCCTGGCACTACCTGGCCCCTCAGGGGCCCCTGGAAGAATGCCAGAGAGTTACCCTCAAGCACTGTAGGGTGTGGTCCACACCCCACCCCAAAGTATATCACAGTCAATGGATTCCTTTCATTCAAAAGTAAAAAGAGAACTTTTGTTTGGTGAAGTGAAAGTTCTAGAAGGATCACTGTCACTGTCACTGTCATCCCGTTGCATCGATTTGCTCGAGTGGGCACCAGTAACATCTCCATTTTGAGACTTGTTGTTATTACAGTTTTTGGTATATCGAATACATCATGGGTAGCTTGCCAGGCTCTGCCATGCAGGCTGGATACTCTCGGTAGCTTGCCGGGCTCTCCAAGAGGAGCGGAGGAATCGAACACGGGTTGGCTGCGTGCAAGGCAAACACCCTGCCACTGTGCTATCACTAAAAATCTAAAATGTTGCTTCATAAATAACTTTGAGATAGCAAGCAAACAGAAGAACTTCCTTATATTTTAATCTTTAAAATATATTAGTTAACAGAAAAATTAAGTTGTAACTACTAATAGTAAATGTCTGGCTGGAGCGATAGCACAGCGGTAGGGCGTTCGCCTTTCACGCGGCCGACCCAGGTTCGATTCCTCCGCCCCTCTCGGAGAGCCTGGGAAGCTACCGAGAGTATCGAGCCCACACAGCAAAGGCTGGCAAGCTACCCGTGTCGTATTGGATATGCCAAAAACAGTAACAACAAGTCTCACACTGAGAGACGTTACTGGTGCCCGCTCGAACAAATCGATGAGCAACGGGATGACAGTGACAGTGACAATAGTAAATATCTACTCATTGTATGTCATAGCCAATGAAAGTATGAATCTATAAACCTAGTTGTCAGGAGTTTACTTCTAAGAACTACGTATAAAAACAGCCTTGGTTAAGTTTTCCCTTTTTCTCCAAAATGGCATCTCCATGTTATTGCCAAATACTTTCTCCTTGACAGATATCACAGTGAAGTTTTGAGGGCATATAAGTGAGAGCCAATTTTGCATGTTTTATGTAAAAACACTTAAGATGAGAAAAGTTGCGCGGAGTAATAAATAAGGATGTTTTCTATGTTATGTGTATGACAAACTCATGTGTAAAACGCAAAGCAAATGGAAACGGTAGAGAAAACATTAATGTATGTGCCCCATAAGAGCAAACAGCAGGCGTACAGCACAATGGGCATGGTGCTTGCCTGGCACGTGGCCAGCCCGCACCCACTTTGGTCTCCCAAACCCTCCCAGGAATGATCCCTGAGCACAGAGCCAGGAGTGGTCATTGAGCACTGCCTGATACAGCTCAACAACAACAACAAAAGCAAAAAAGCAAATAGCAGAGAGCGAGGATTGATTTTTCCAAAATGACTTACCTGGTCGCCGTAGGTTAACTGAAATTCTTTAAGCCATATACATTTCTCTCTCTCTCTCTCTCTCTCTCTCTCTCTCTCTCTCTCTCTCTCTCTCTAACAATGATAATTGATGTCTGTAATAATGACCTTGAACTATTTTATGGCTTTGGAATACTTTCAAGATCTTCAAAGAAAGATTAAGGTACGATCAGTGTATCTGCAAGGACTCGCCCTCCTCCGCAGCACGTGCTCCTTTCTTGGTCGGGGAGGTGCTCGAAAGGAGGTAATTATCTCGCTTATGCACAAGCCACATCAACCAGCCGTGTCGATTCGTCCTTTCTGAGGCGAAATGAAAGGACCAAGTGAATGAAACATCCCCGCGCTCCCCCTCACTGCGGGGTGGGTCCCGGAGCACCCCGACCTTTCAGGCAGGTGGCGCTGGTCCATCGTTTCTTCAAACTATGTGAGGTTCTCGTTGTCGTGGTGTTTCCGTGTAAATACCTTGAAATGATGAGGTTGCCCTTCCCTGCGCCCCCCAGAGATGAGCAGGCACACCCCGCCCCTCCCACTCTGCATACCCCATCGGGTAGAAAATGGAGGGGGGCCAAAGCTGCAGGAAGTGGTGCTTATCCTATCTGGCCACCCCAATTCTAACTTCAGTGACAGGCCCAAGAGTGTGTAACGGGGCGGGAGCCATAGATAGCACAGCGGGTAGGGCGTTTGCCTTGCATGCGGCCGACCCGGGTTCGATCCCCGGCATCCCATATGGTCCCCCGAGCACCACCAGGAGTGATTCCTGAGTGCAAAGCCAGGAGATGCCCCTGTCCATCGCTGGGTGTGACCCAAAAAGAAAAAACAAAGTGTGTAAGGAAGGCAGGAGGCTGGGGTGTGGCTGCAGTTCTGGGGACCCTTCCACCCTGAAGGGAATCGCCAGTGAGGAGAGTGACCAGGAGGCCGGCGGGCGCTTCCTGTGAGGGATCTGAAGCTTAGCGGATGCTGCCTCCTTGGTGACCCTCCCTCAGGAACAGAACCTGTCTCTTCACACATGGACCCTGACGCGGGGGAGAGAGCAGAGAAGAGAAAGGAGAGAGGAGAGAGGCTGCATTCCTTCAGCGGTGCTTCCCGGAGGTCTTGGCTATTTCTGTGGCTGGACAAACAGATGCCAGACGAACCAACTGTGGCACAGTTGACCAAAGGGCCTCCGCTGCCCAGGGATCAGAAGGCTGGGCAGACCTGAGCCCTGCGGCAAAGCCAGAGCTCGCCTAGAATTTTCCCTATTCTACACCGGCCTCTGGCGGTCCTGAGTTTGGACCCCTGGGCACTGCCCCCATGCCATTTGGGTTCTCTCCTGCCCTCTGCTCTCTCCATGCTGCCTGCCTGCCTCCCCCACAGAGGGCCTTCCTGAGGATGAAGCCAGTGGATCTTTAGTGCCTTTGAGTTGGTAGAAACTCACTAATTTGCTATCATTTCTTGTGATTTTATTTTATTTTTAGTGAAGCAGGACAATTTCTTTTTCCTTTGTGGGTCACACCCGGCGATGCACAGGGGTTACTCCTGGCTCTGCACTCAGGAATTACCCCTGGCAGTGCTCGGGGGACCATATGGGATGCTGGGAATCAAACCCGGGTCAGCCACGTGCAAGGCAAACGCCCTACCCGTGATGCTATTGCCCCAGCCCCAAAGCAGGGTAATTTTTATTGACTAAAAGTTAGAAAGGCCTGAAGGGAGAAAAAGAGGAAGTACATGTTCAAGAGAGAACCTGGGTTTTTCCAGAGTGGAAAAAAAGAAAAGCAAGTGAAATGTGGGTTCAAGAGAGAAGACAGACTTGAAGAACTAGCCACATTTGTGATTTTTCAACAGTGATAGTAGGCAGTGTTTTCCTCTTACAGTCTTTTTAAGTAAAAAAAAAAAAAAAAAAAAAAACGTTTAGTTGAAGAACTGTGATTTGCGAAAAGACTTAGAGTTGATTTTTAGACGTACAATGTTCTAGCTCCAGTTCTACCCCACCAACGTCAACTTCCCTCCACCCGTGTTTCCAGGTTCTCTCCTGCACCTGCATCTGGCCACCTGGACAGGCATTTTAAAATATTTATTTTAAGGGCACTGCTGGAGTGATAGCACAGCAGGTAGGACATTTGCCTTGCACGCAGCCAACCTGGGTTCGATTCCTCCGTCCCTCTCGGAGAGCCCGGCAAGCTACCGAGAGTATCCCGCCCGCACGGCAGAGCCTGGCAAGCTCCCCGTGGCGTATTCGATATGCCAGAAACAGTAACAAGTCTCACAATGGAGACGTTACTGGTCCCTGCTTGAGCAAATTGATGAACAATGGGATGACAGTGCTACAGTGACAGTGCTATTTTAAGGGATCGGAGCCATAGTACAGCGGGGAGGGTGTTTGCCTTACACATGGCTGACCCAGGTTCCATCCCCGGCATCCCACATGCCAGCACCGCCAGGAATGATTGTTGAGTGCAGAGCCAGGAGTAACCCCTGAGCATCTCTGGGTGTGACCCTGAAGAGAAAAAATACACATTTTAAAAGGTATATGTACAGAATCAATGACATTAGCTGCTTTTAAGCTTTCTAGAAATGGTCTCTTGTATTCCTACATTGTTAAGTGCTTCTTTCATGGAATTTTTTCAAATGTTTATGCTTCTTTTGAGATCATCAGGCCTTTTTTGTTTAATACATTAACAAACCAAATCTTGTGATAGGTTATTTTCTACCATTATGCCAAGATGAGTTCCCCCCTATTTTTTTTTCATAACATAACATCTGTGTTTAATTTGCTAATAATTTGCTAATAAGCATTGAGAGAGATTTACTTGATATTTTTCTTTTCTGGATGTTTAAAAATTAATATTATGCTCTAGTCCTAAATTATGTTGCTGAATAATTGTCCCTTTTCTATTCTTTGATGGAATTAGTGTAGAGTGAGTTAGTTGTTTCTTAAATATTCGGTAGAAATGGCCAATAGAGCCATCTGGGCTTGATATTTTGTTTCTGGAAAGATTTTTGTCTACTATTGAAATTTTTCTAAAGGTTATAGGATGATTCACGTTTTCCGATTTTTTCTAGTCATTTTTGATAAATTACCTTAGTTCAGCTATTTTCCCTTTCACCTCCACTTG
This sequence comes from Sorex araneus, assembly GCF_027595985.1. Taxonomy (NCBI): domain Eukaryota; kingdom Metazoa; phylum Chordata; class Mammalia; order Eulipotyphla; family Soricidae; genus Sorex; species Sorex araneus. The sequence goes on from NC_073304.1 coordinate 228,202,756, forward strand.
ATACTTGCTTAGAATTTATAGATTCTTAGTCTGTACGAGCATTCACTGCAACTTGGTAATTGAATTATTTTTTATGCATTAATGACTTGGCTTTTAATTATTCACTTAAGATTTTTGTGTCTTTGTTTAGAAGTGAGTTGGCCTATAAATTTTAATTCTTTTTTTTCCCTCCAGGGAATTTTCCTTATTTTTGTCATCTTTTGGTATCGATATGATGAGTTCTGAAATAATTTGAGAGTATTTGTTTCTCGAGTCTCTGGAAGGCGTGCTTAAAGACTCAGATAATCTGTCTCTGGAGATTTTCGCAGAATTTATCAGCATAATGAACAGAGCTCACTATTTCCTGTGGGGGAGGATTTTCACTGTTTTCAATTTCTTTGATGACATTGTTCAGGATCCTGTTTCCTTGCTTGCCATTTTTTACTCTCCTCAGGGTCTGTCTGTTTCACTTAGGTTCTTCAGTAATTGGCACAACATTTTTTGCCATGACTGTCCCCCCCAGCAGATGGCACCCATGTCCAGTGGCCATGCCCCACAGTGCCCCAGAGCCGGGCTCGGGATCTGGCTGGCACCAGGTGTGGGCTCCACCACTCTGAATCATCTCCCTGGTTCTGACATAATACTTTCATGACACTGATTTATTACCTGCAATTTCTGGTGGATCCATGATTTGTCCCTTTTTGTGTGTTAATATTATTCTGTCCCTTTTTAAAAGCTTTATTTAAACGCTGTGGTTTACAAAGATGCTCATAATACGTTGGTTTGGGCATTCAGTGCTCCAACACCAGTCCTACCACAAAGTGACCTCTCTCTCTCTCTTTCTCTCTCTCTCTCTCACACTCGCTCTCTCTCTCTCTCTTGCTTGCTCGCTCGCTCCCTCGCCCGCTCTCACTCTCACTCTCTCTCTTTGAATCACCACAGATTACAAAGCCACACCAATCTCTTCTCCAGTGTCCATTTCCCTACACCAATGTATACATGTATGTGTGTGTATCATAATTTTCTTTATCCAGTCATCTGTTCTTGGGCACTTGGATAATTTCCATATTTTGGCCATTTTCAATAGTGCTGGAATGAACATAACCATGCAGATGTATTTTCTGCATTGTGTTTTTTTAACACACGTTTTCTTTTTATTATATTAAAATTAGGCAATGATCGGACAATAAAAGGGCTGCTTGTGGAATACTGTCGTGTTAAACTTACAGGATGTCACATGCTTAGAACTCCTAGGGCATTGTGTTTTGATGGGCCATTAAGATATATTCCCAAGAGTAGAATCGCTGGATCATATGGAAGCTCGATTCCTAGTTTTTTGAGGAATGTTCATATTGTCTCCTAAAAAGTCCAGACCAGTTGACATTATTACCACCAGCAGTGAATGAGGGTCCTTTTTCCCCACATCCTTGCCAACACTTGTTGTTGTTATTTTTTTATGATGAATGTCAATCTCTTTAGTGTGAGGTGATATCTCATTCTTGTTCTGATTTACATTCACCTGATAACTAGTGATGAGGAGCATTTTTCATCTGCCTTTTTTATATTTGTATTTCTTCTTTGAGGAAGTTCCTGTTCATTTCTTCTCCCCATTTTTGATGGGGTTGGATTTTTTTTTTTCTTGTTAGGTCCCACCAGTGCTTTATATATCTTGGCTACTGACCTTTTGTTAGACGAGTAGTGGACAAATACTTTCTTCCAATCTCGGGGCTGTGTTTGTATTCTGGTTTGCATTCTCATTAACTTATAGTTAAGTATTATGGCGCTTAGCCTGGCCCATTTTGATGCCAGAGTAGCTCACAGCTTGCCCTGGGTCCATCCAGTCCCTCGTCGGGACCCTGTTTTTGGGTGTAAGGAACTAAGAGCAACTGGGGCTTACGTCAAGAAAACAGATGTCCGGGAGTGAATATTATTCGGAGTCAATTGACGCCCAAGTTACAAAAAAGTATCATTAACTGTCTTCCTGTGTCTATACAAAAAAGTCATTGTTCTGAAGTAAACTATGCAAAAGGACATAAGGGAAGGAGAAAAGCAGTACTTCCCTTACAAATACAGATCCAGAGATTTCTGTGGCATTGGACTTTACCAGTCACAGGTGCTGCTTTGGGGAAATGAGTGATGAACAGGGAGAGAAAGCGGAGCACAGAGAAGTTAAAGGTGGATGCCGAGGACATGGGAGTGCTTCCGGAGCACTGTGATGGGTGGTACTCAGCAAACCTAAGCTCCCTGTGGCAGAGGAGAGAGCACAAACCAATGTCATCCTGCTGTGGGGAATTATTTTAAAGTTAATTTATATTTTAAATGACACCGAATTCACTGTCATTTACAGTTTTACGACACTTTTATTCCACCACGACAGCTTCCACCAGTGTGTCCGTGTGTCTGTTTCCCACCACCTCTGTCTTCCCCCCCTCACCCCGCCTCGCACCTTTCCCCCGCACCCCCCAGCCATGGTGAGTTTCCTTTTTAGACCAGCTCTTAGATTCTGTTTCTCTAGACCTTCTGTAATCCCCCTACTACACGTCTCTATACCCCGCATATGAGAGCAATAATTCTGGAGCTGCCCTTTCCTTCTGGCTCAGTTTGCTCAGAATGATACCCTCTGGTTTACAGGAAGTTATTCTGATTTTTGTTGTTGTTGTTGTTGTTATTGTGGTTAATGGCAGTGCATCCAAAAATGTCTCTTTAAAAAAGCCCCTGGGCGCTGGAGCAATAGTCCAGTAGGGAGGGTGTCCGCTTTACGTGTACTTTCCCCAGGTCCAATCCCTGGCATCCCACATGGTCCCCCAAGCCCACCAGGAATGATCCCTGAGCACAAAGCCAGGAGTAAGCCCTGAGCACCACTGAATAGGCTCCAAACAACAGGAAAGACAAAATGAAAGGAGAACAGAGACCAATTAAAAATAAAGAGTGAGGTGGGGTGGTGGGGGATGGGGTGGGAGGGCGGGAGGGATACTGGGAACACCCGTGGAGGGGACTGGGCACTGGTGAAGGGGTGTAAACAAATGCAATCATGAAAGCTCATAGGTTTGTAACTGTACCTCATCATGATTCACTAATAAAAAAAATAAAGAGTGAGCAATCAATGAATCTTAGAAATTTCACATTGAAAAGTCACATTACAGAACAGTCAGTATAATCTTCCATAGAGTTTTTGTGACGTTTTGTGGGGGAGACACACCCGGCAGTGTGTGGGGCTTACTCCTCGCTCTGCACTCCTGGGGGGTTGGTTAGTGGGGGCCCTGTTGGGTACCAGAGATTTGGTACCCACTTGCTGGCCCCTTGCTGGGCCCAGGTTGGCCACATTCGTCAGCACCCTACCTGCTGGCCCTGGTTTCCATTTAAACAGACATTGACAAACCCATTCACATCGGTGCTTAGAAGTGGGAAACAAAATTTTTTGTCCTGGTACCATGTTCTGGGTAGAAATTTCCTGTGGCCGGGAGGAAATGGGTCTGGGGTTGGAGAAAAGAGGAAGGCGGCTGAAAAAAAAGGAGTTTTTTTCTTGCTTTTGCTTTTTGGGTCACACCCGGCGATGCTCAGGGGTTCCTCCTGGCTCTGCACTCAGGAATCACCCCTGGCAGTGCTCAGGGGACCCTATGGGATGCTGGGAATCGAACCCGGGTCGGCTGCCATGCAGGGCAAACGCCCTCCCCGCTGTGCTATCGCTCCAGCCCCAAGGAGGAGATTGTTGACCATCGGCCCTTCGCCGTTCTTCTCTCGGGACTCCCCTGTTCCTCGTCCTCTCCCCACATTCCGGTTTCCGTTTTCTTCCCGGAACCCAGGCGCTGGCGGACATGGAGAGCCAGGTCCACAAGCTGCGGGAGGAGCTGATCCACGTGAACGCGCAGCGCAAGCAGCAGCTGGTGGAGCTGGGGCTGCTGCGGGAGGAGGAGAAGCAGAGGGCCGCCAGGGACCACGAGGCCGCGCTCAGCAAGCTGAGGGCCGAGTGCGAGAAGATGAAGATGGAGCTGAAGAAGACGCACGCCGCCGAGACGGAGACCGCGCTGGAGAAGGTAAGGGCGCCCGAGCCGGCCGCAGCGCTCGCGCCCTGGGCCCGGAGGGATGCGCCGCGCGTCCCGGCGTCCCCGAAACAAGCGGTGGGAGAGGTGGACAAGTTTCGGGAGACTCCGCATCCCATTCTCACAGAATTTGAGATCACCGTGTGGCCAAGCAGTTAGACGATCTCGCCGATCTTGCTCGCCCGGCGAGACCTGGCGGCTGCAGGGCTGGATGGGGCTCTCTAGGTGAATGCGAAGCTTCAGATCGTCCCTCGCGTGTTCAGAAACGTTTCTTAGGATCCACAGGGGGGTTTGTAACGCCAGTGGGGTTTACTCAGACTATTCAAGAGGAAGAAAACGTTTAGATTTTTACATATTTGGAATAAATAGCAGCGTGATGTTTACACCCCTGGGGTTGACTTAGATTCCTGGTGCAAGCGTTCAGTATTATTTCTTCGGACTTTGGGGGAAAAGTAAATGATTGAGGAGCACTGTCTGCACTGTCACACTGTCGTCCCATTGTTCATTGATTTGCTCGAGCGGGCACCAGTAATGTCTCCATTGTGAGACTTGTTCTTACTGTTTCTGGCATATCGAATATGCCACAGGGAGCTTGCCGGGCTCTGCCGTGCGGGCGGGATACTCTCGGTAGCTTGCCGGGCTCTCCAAGAGGGACGGATTGAGTAGGGAGAGTAAATTGCTCTAACTCCTGACAACCTCTACATTGCCCCTTGAGTTTCTTAAAACCAGTCTGTGTCTTGGAGCCCGAGAGATAGTAGAGTAAGGCATTTGCCTTGTCTGCAGCCAACCTGGGCTCAATCCCTGGCACCACGTATGGTTCCCTGAGCATAGAACCAGGAGCAGGACCTGAGCAGGGCCTGGTAGACCTAGCAGCAGCAGCAGCAACAAAGGGAATTTATGTATTGGGATTCAGACACTTGAGAAAACGTTCAAGACTCTTCCGTTTCTGCTTCAATTTCCCCACGTACGGGGTACGGGAGAGTGGGGGGTTGGAAGATGCGGGGGTGACGGGCTGTGACTCCGGCTTACACAGGCTCTCTCTGACGGCCGTGCTGATGAAAGCCGGCACCTGGCCAGCACGGGAAGCAGGATGACGGGTGAAAGACTCAGTGTCGGCCGACGAGAGCGAGAGCAGGGCTCAGGCCGGCCGAGAGCGGAGGAACAGGGACTGTTCACGTTCTGTTTCTGTCCCGCAAGTGACCGGAGCTTTGGGTCCGTTTGGATGTGGGGAGAAGGGAGAAGGGGAGCGGCCAGCACGATCCCCGGGGGGGACTGTGGGGTCACTGGGCAGTGTCTTTGCTGAAAGGTAGCAGCCTGCAAGGGCAGTAGTTTGGCCGCGTGGACTGTGCCCAGGGTGAGATGTCCCCTGGGTGTCCCTCTGAGGAACGCCGGGGCCGCTCCCTCCGAGGGGGAGGAAATAAAGCAGTGCCAGGAACTGGGCACATTGCCTTCCGTGGCGTGGGTTGCACGTCCCTCGTCTGGGAATGACCCTTCCACCTCATCGGGCGGCAGTCAGCCCTGCCAACAGCTCCCCACCAAATCCAGTTTTTATTTAGGCGCCTTGATTTCCGGGAACGTTAATAAAAGTTTCAGGCATACAGTGTTCCAGTACCGCCCCACCCCCAGGCTGGCAGCCTCCCCCCACAAGGCCCAGGGGCCCTCCTGGTCCCTACCTGACCCGCCCTTTGGTAAACTCACGTCCTGTGAGATGGCTCTAGGGTCGGACGCCCGTTGGCCAGTCGCTCTCCCCTCGCTGTGTGTCTTCGCAGCCCACGTAGGAGAGAGAAGGTTTCGTATCTGTCCCTCTCCTTCCGAGTATCTTCACAACACGACCTCTACTTCCATCTGTCTGGCACCGAGTTGCATAATTTCATCTTTCCGTGTAGCTGAGAAGTATTTCAGTGTGTATCTGCACCACGGTTTCTTGATCCACTCATCTGCTCTTGGGCATTGGTTGCTTCCAGATCTTGGCTATTGTGAACAGGGCTACAGTGAACATATAACTAGTGTCTTTAAAAAAAAAAAATATATATATATATATATAGCTTTTTTTTTGCATTTTGGGCACACCCCGCGATGCACAGGGGTCACAGGCCTGGCTCTGCACTCAGGAATTACTCTTGGCGGTGCTCAGGGGACCATATGGGATGCTGGGAATCGAACCTGGGTCTGCCGTGTGCAAGGCAAGCGCCCTACCCACTGTGCTATCACTCCAGCCCAATATAGTTCCGTTTTTAGGCCCCTAGGGTAGAAGCCAAGAAATAGAATTGCTGGGTCACCTCAATTTTAATTTTAATTTGCTTCTTAATTTTTTGAGAAGTCTCCAAAAATAATTGCCATAGAGGCTGAGCCAGATGGCGTTCCCAAAGGGGTGGGTGAAGAATTCTTTTCCACACATGCCCACCAGCATCGGTTGTTTGTTCTTTTTTTGATGTGTGCCAGTCTCACTGGTATGAGGGGCTATCTCACTGCCGTTTGGGTGCATGTTCCCCTCATGATACATGATGGAGAGAGTGATTTTTTCCCACATAGCTACTGACATATCTATCCTACATATTTGTCTGTTCATCTTCCCATCTTTTTTTAATAAAAATATTTTGTTGCTTGTTTTACTAAATTTTTCCACTGCTCTATACATCTTGGATATTAACCCTTTGTCAGATGTTTGGTCGGTGAAGTTCAAAATATATCCAAGCACATGTTTTTAGATGGTGCAGAGACGTGTATACTTGGAGTTGAGAAAATTGGACATACCCAAACTACGCTTGTTAAATATTCAATTTAGACCTTACTTTTCTAATATTATATTTCTACATTTTAAGCATCTTCTTTTATTAGAAGAGTAACATTTTCCAAGTATATCTTTCTTTAAGTTACTCATTAAAAGGTTATGATTACATTAAAGGATTGGTAGTCTGAGCAATAGCACAGTGGGTAGGGCATTTGCCTTGCATGCGGCCGACCTGGGTTCAATTGCTCTGTCTCTCTCGGAGAGCCAGGCAAGCTACCGAGAGTATTCCGCCCGCAAAGTAATACCACAATGTATTCAATATGACAAAAAATAGTAACAAGTCTCACAATGGAGATGTTACTGGTGTGTCTGCTCTAGCAAATTGATGAACAACAGGACGGCAGTGCTACAGTGCTACACGTGATTAAATTACATTTGTAACCTATTTGTCAAACATTCACTTCTAAAAATGTTTCCGTGTCCCCACAAAGCACTAGTCCATGCACAAGGAAGACGGCAAAGCAAGAAGCGGCCCTCTCCTCAAGGAAACTAAGGTGACGGTGGTGTTGGCGGCTGCACACAGATAATCAGGAGGCAAGGCAGAGTGTGAACTGAGGGGAACTTGTTTCTGTTAATAATATGAGGAAAAGGGGGCTGGAGCGATAGCACAGCGGGTAGGGCATTTGCCTTGCATGCGGCCGACCCGGGTTCGATTCCCAGCATCCCATAGGGTCCCCTGAGCACCGCCAGGGGTAATTCCTGAGTGCAGAGCCAGGAGTGACCCCTGTGCATCGCCAGGTGTGACCCAAAAAGCAAATAATAATAATAATAATAATAATAATAATAATAATAATATGAGGAAACGGGGCTCGAGATGCAACTCCAGTGGTAGAGCACCTGCCGTGCGTGAGCGAGGCCCTGGGGGCGGTCCCTGGCGCCAATGGCCCCCTTTGCACCACTGGCTGATTACATGTGATTAAATTATATTTGTAATTATTTTGTCACCCTGGATGCCCCCACTGAGTGTGCAGTGACTCTCCCATGACTAACCAAAAAAAGAGAGAGAGAGAAGAAAGAAAAACTAAATACAGGGGAAATTAAGTGGGAGAGATGATTTCCTCCCCCCCCCCAAATTTTATCACAGTACCGTGATTTACAAAGTTATCCATAGTTGGGCTTTAGATATTCAGTGTCCCAGCACCACCCCACTGCCACTGTCAGCCTCCGGGATCAGTATTCCCAGGCGCCCTCTCCCACCCCTCACTCTTGGCAGACACCTTTGTCATTTTGGTTATTAAAGCTTGGGTCTCACAGGGCTGGAGCGATAGCACAGCGGGTAGGGCATTTGCCTTGCACTCGGCTGACCCAGGTTCGATTCCCAGCATCCCATAGGGTCCCCTGAGCACCACCAGGAGTGATTCCTGAGTGCAGAGCCAGGAGGAACCCCTGAGTATCGCCGGGTGTGACCCAAAATGAAAAAGAAAAAAAAAAGGTTTGGGTCTCACACTTTCTGTGTTGTTGACTCTGTGGTTTGGAAGGTATTTAGCTCTGTCATTCCCTAATCCCACCCACATACACCGACCCTGGTCCCCTGGAAGAGATGACACTTAAGTCTGTAGTATGGAGGGTTTTGACTGGCAGATACAGAAGACCCAGGCCATAGCAAGAGCGGGCGCCAGCACTTCCGTTCACTTATAGGTTGAAAGGGTCGTTCACGGGAGTGGTTGGCGACCAGGCCAACACAGGGCTCAGGAGCTCAGCATAATTCCCACGCTCTGGGGGGCGTTTCTGCTTCATCAGGTGAGCCGGAAGCTGCTACTCAAGGGAAGTGCCACCAGTGAAGTGTCCCAAGGGTCAGGTGGTGGTTGGAGTCACCTTCCTGGGACTGTCAGCCAGGTTCCTTGTCAGTGGCAGTAGTTGGGGGCGGAGAGGAGGAGGTGGGGGTGTGGCTTAATCCAGAGGAGAGGCCCCGGAGTGCGTGCTGGGGAGCGGGACGGTGGCAGGGGTGCGAGGTGACAGCGGACCTGACAGATTCGCAGGCACACCTGAGAATCAGCGCAGAGCCTGCATCTGTTCCGACGTGTTCAGTACCAATCCAGCCCTTGGTCCTTGGGAGTGCAGGGGTGCGGGGCGGGGGGAGGGGTGGCGGAGGGCGGTGCGGTTCTGTTTCTAGAGGAAGAGGATAAAGTCAGGACTGTTGAGTTTGAAGTTCCACTACCCACCCCCCCCACCCCCGCTGAGGTGATCTGAGGTGATCACTTGCTGTTGAAGGGACTTGTCTTGATACCCCTCAGAGAGGACAAGACTAGGGGGGAAGCACGACAGAAACTGCCCGTGGGAGTCATTCTCAGAGAGAGGCCGTGACAGAACAGAGGACGGGCACTGGGGAAGCAGAGTTTCGCTGAAGAGATGGAGTGGGGGAGGGGGGAGGGAGCAACCAAAGTGGGTTTGCAAGGTGAGGAGTATGAGAAGAATGCTGCTTTATGGCAGTGAAGAAGATGTTTGGAGAGGAGGGTTGTCAAGAACGTCACAGACAGGGATGCTGAGGCCAGTGGGTCGTTGGCAAGATTTGGAACAGCTGTCACTGCCGCCACCGCCTCCTCCTCCTCCTCCTCCTCCTCCTCCTCCTCCTCCTCCTCCTCCTCCTCCTCCTCCTGTCTCTGCTACCTGCTCTGCCGTCGTATCTTTGGCACTCATCTCTGAGTCTGGAATCATCTTTGGGTTTGTATTTTTGGTTTCCCCTCACTAGAACTGAAGGTCCATTAACACGACCTTCTGTTTTGTTCCCTGCTACTGCCTAGAAAAGCCAGCTCACAGGGAGGGGCTTGCTGGGTATGAATTAAGGGGTTGAGTGAATGAAGAAGAGGGGAAGGAAGGTGAGGACGAGGAACAATACCGACAAGTTCCATGACCAGACTTGAGAACTTAGATTTTGTATCATCTGCATGTGCTGGAGCAATAGCACAGCGGTTGGGCGTTGGCCTTTCACGCGGCCGACCCGAGTTCGATTCCTCTGCCCCTCTCGGATAGCCCAGCTGCTACCGAGAGTATCGAGCCTTCGAGGCAGAGCCTGGCAAGCTACCCATGCGTATTGGATATGCCAAAAACAGTAACAGTAAGTCTCTCAATGAGAGATGTTACTGGTGCCCGCTCAAACAAATCGATGAGCAACGGGATGACAGTGACAGAACATTTTTCATAAAGAATCATGTTTCACCTTTACTTTACTTTCCTCTTTGAACCATGGTTGTATAGTTAATGAAAACATTTAATTTCTGAATGCCTCAGTTCTGGCAGACTTTTGCAGAGTGAGGAAGCCAGACTTCAGGTGGAGTGCATGGAAGGAAGGAAGGAAGGATGGATGGATGGATGGATGGATGGATGGATGGATGGATGGATGGATGGATGGATGGATGGATGGACAAACAGATGGATGGCTAGATGGATGAATAGGCGGATGGATAGGGGGAGGGAAGGAGTTGAAAGGAAGAGAGGATAAAGGGAATTTGCTCGGAGGTTCTTGAACTTTCCCAGACTCGCACAAATTATAGCATCAGTCTGGAAGGACGGCTCACCCCTGCCCTTAAGTGAGACTGCAGTTCAAGGGGACTGAAGTGGAGGCTCTAGGAGAGTAATTTGAGCCGGCAGATGACAGGAGCTCTGTGAGTTGCTGGCAGAGGGACAATCGGGGGAGGGGCAGGAGCATTTAGGAGCTGGTGTGCGGTGCCTAGCGCTTGGCTTTTGAGTGGTGGACTTAGTCTGCGCGTAAGCTCAGAGCATAAAACATAAATGCTGGGAGCTTAAGATGAACAGTAGTTTGTATTTTGATGGATTAAGGTTTTTAACTGTACTTCACTTAATTAGGAGAGGAGTTTAGCATTTCCCACCTCCCCACTGCCACATGCACATATTTCTGTTTGTTTGTTTGGGGGGCATACCTAGCAATGCTCAGGGGTTACTTCTGGCTCTACACTCAGGAATTGCTCCTGGCAGTGCGTGGGGGACCCTATGGGATAACAAGAACCCAGGTGGGCCAAGTGCAAGGCAAACTTCCGGTCTGCTGTACTGTCACTCGGGGCCAGGAATTCCGCATTTCCAAACACAGTGAGGACAGTGAGGAGGCTTCTGGAAGCAGCCCTGTGGAGTAGATGGCTCGGTGTGTGACTCCCAAGGGGACATTTACCAGTGTTAATTGGGTGAAGAAAGGAAGGGGCGGGGAAATAGGTCACAGGACCTGGGTGCAAGGTTTGCATGCAGTGGGCCAAGGTTTGATCCTCCAGTACCCCTGATCCCCCCAAACACTACCAGGAGTACCCCCCCCCCGCAACATAAGGAAGTAGCCCCTGACCACTCACTGCTGCAGTGTAGCCAAAAACAGGCAAGCAAGAACAATGGCGAACTAAGAAACCCAGTATAGCCACTGTGGAAAGTAATGTGAATAAATTAGGCTTTATTGTTAGCTCACTTCATTGGATTTCAGTCTAATTTCAGTATTAAAAATACCACTGGTAGGACAAGACACAACTTTATATTCAAATACTCTGTTTTTTAGTGTCATGTTCTCTGATTATTGTTTAATAGGTTCAGAGCACAGTATGGATTCTTTTTTGCGAAGATATTTTAATATCTTATATACAAATTCAGACAGAGCCCAGTTCTTCCTATGGAAATACATCAATAAACTCTAAGCAATTCTATTATTAGCCTGATGGATCACTGTGCATTACTTGAATTCTACTTTATCTTATGAATGTCTCAATAATGTCACCTTAAATAAATCTTAAGTATTTTCCAGAGATTCAATATCCAGCCTGAAACTGAAGAGTTTAGAAAAAAAAAATTTTTTTTTTCATTAAGTATACAATTGAGGGGGCTGGAGCAATAGCACAGCGGGTAGGGCGTTTGCCTTGCATGCAGCCGACCCGGGTTTGATTCCCAGCATCCCATATGGTCCCCTGAGCACCACCAGGAGTAATTCCTGAGTGCAGAGCCAGGAGTAACCCCTGTGCATCGCCGGGTGTGACCCAAAAAGCAAAAAAAAAAAAAAAAGTATACAATTGAGGACCAAAACAGATAGGGAAGTTGTGCCAGAATAGAAATTGCCTCACGAAACTGCCCCTGGCTCTGGGCTCTCTGCAGCACTGACCGTGTTACACCCGGAGAAGAACCCTCAGGTCCACATCCTTCCTGAATTTCTGTCAGCCCGGATTTAGGTCTCGTGATCCCTTCAGTGGCCCTGGTTTAAGACAAACACGAAATGTCTCCTAAGGTCAGCATACTTGAAACAGCGAATCCAGGAAAGCCAATGATTGGCATTTGCAAAGTGAAAGAGCTTTTCTAGCCTTTACACTTTTTTTTTCAAACTCAATTGAAACAAAACATGGACCCGTGGAAAAGTAAAGAACATTTCTTCACCAGTCCCCATTCTCCACATTCTCAAACTTTGTAAGGGAGAAACATGAGCACAAAAATGTATAAATCTGTGACTGTACCCTCACGTTGACTCACTAATTAAAAATAAACTATTAATTAAAAAATAATAAAAAATAAAAATAAATAAAAATTTACATATTCCATCCAAAAAAAAAAACAAACTTGTAAATCTGGTGCTTTGTCTTTCTAGTTTAATAAGCAGAACTCACTCTACTAGTAATAAGTACAGCATGTTACCAGTTACCTTGAACGGAAACATTTGATCAGCGTTTGACCATTTACAATTTTAGTTAAGCAGCCTGAAACTTTTAAATTGCAGGTTTGTTTAACATATTTTCCCCCTTGATTTCTTCCCATGTTTGATTAGCTTTCAGTGGAAATCAAGTCTTGCATATGTATTTTACAAAACCAATAAATTAAGCTATTTTAATATAAAAAAAAAAGAAAGAACATTTCTTTCTTTCTTTTTTTTTTTTTTTTTTTTTGCTTTTTGGGTCACACCCGGCAATGCACAGGGGTCACTCCTGGCTCTGCACTCAGGAATCACTCCTGGCGGTGCTCAGGGGACCATATGGGATGCTGGGAATTGAACCTGGGTCGGCCTCGTGCAAGGCGAACGCCCTGCCCGCTGTGCTATCAGTGGTTGTGGGTAATGATAAGGTAGGGTGGGTATTCATGAGGTGCCATTGTTCAAGATACCTGTTCAGCTGTCTTTTATAACCTTTCTTGAAATAGTAGTTTACCGAGCGTGGGAAATAGGGAAGAGTATACAGTGCCCTGTTTCTACCATCACTGGAGATAATTATTTAATGCGTATGCAAAGTATTAGCTTAGTCGATTGAAGTCACAAAAGTAGATGGTTGTCTTTCTTACATTAATCCTAAGAAGATTCCAACATCATTTGAAATCCTTAGAAAATTTCATTTTCAATGATCTTACATTTTATAGATTGAAAATGGGGGGCTGGAGCGATAGCCCAGCAGGTAAGGCATTTGGCTTGCATGCAGCTGACCCGGGTTCGATTTCTAGCATTATATGGGATGCTCCCCCGAGCACCGCCAGGATTAATTCCTGAGTGCAGAGCCAGGAATAACCCCTGTGCATTGCCAGGTGTGACCCAAAAACCAAAAGAAAAAATAATAAAATACTATAATAATAAATAATAATAATTTAAAAATAATGATGATAATAAAAAATAAAAATAATTTATGGTTTATATTTCTTTATTTTAAAACATTTTTAAATGTCTAACTTGACACAGAGATGAACCTCTTCCAGTGTCACCATTTCCATTTTTTGTCATCATTTCCATTTTTCTCCTTAGGGTGGGATTACAGTAAACTCACCGGGTCAAGCTTTTTGCAGTTTGTTCTGATTTATATAGTCCCCAACAGAGTATTGGTTTTATCTAGTTACTCCTTTGTACTGGAAGGGCTTCTTTGTAATTTTTTATTTCCTGTGGTAAAAAACGTTATTGTCTTAATTTGCATTTTACAAAGCGAGATAGAACATTTGCAACATATTTGTTATTCCTGCTTCATTCTCGAAGAATTGCCAATTTATGGCCTTAACCAATTTCTCTTCTAATATTTTTTTCATCACTATAAACTCAGTTGATACTTAGAATAATAAAACTCATTAATCATCCTGGGAAATATTTTTTACATTTGCCTTTTCTTTCAGCATTTGTCTTTAATAGAATTAGTCCATCTTTTCTTAGTGAATTCTTCACTGTGAGTAGTTGTTTTAGTTCAAGGTTTGATATTTCAGAATACACAGACACATCAAACATTTTCCACCCTGGACTAAGTGAACTCTCTTATGCACTTATGAAATTGACACAGCACTTACCAGCCTGGGCTTCTGGTCTATAATTTTAATGGTATCTGAAGGATTATACTGGAATTCTGCCAGCCTGAAGTCATTAAAAGGCTTTGAGCAACTCCTCAGCATCTTTTTCAAATTTAAGAAAAGCGCCATCTGGCATAATTATTCAAAAGCTAAGGTCAGAGAAACTACTTAAACCTTTGAAATTTATAATTAAAGGATTAATATTAACTTATGAAGACATTGTCATTTTGGCTTAAAATGGATCTCTAATCACAATTCTGCTCTTTTTACTTTGATCTCTCCCCCTTTTTGTGTGCTAAAAATATGAGGTTTTCTGTCTCTAACATTTTAAATAAAATAGTATTCTTAAACTTATAAATTTCTGTAGATGGACAACAGGGAGTATAATTTTTTTTCAATTTTGCAAAGTGGAGGGGCTTCAGTGTGGCATTTATTTTCCTCTGGGTATTTAGCCAGAGTTTTTATAAAGAAATGTAACAATACCTCTTACAAACAGAATAATACATCAATTTACAGAGGAAAATAACATACACAAATGTCCACTAGGGGAACATAGGGTGTGTGACTGATTTCAAGTGGTCAACTGGGGGTCTGTGGCAAGCCTTCTTTAGATGGTGAGAAGGGTCTGTCTTGTCTTTACAAAATCTAAGACTTGGCAGGGGGTGGGAGTCATTTTGAAAATATATACAAAGCAGTCTAAACCAAATAATTTCATTGAATCGGTTTATGACTCTCCCAACATAACCAGGGACATTGCATGTTCCTTGGATACTCCGTTGGTGCATCATTCCCCAGAGTGCTCCTGCTTTGGGGCTTCTGGGATGAGGCAACGTTTTTAAAATTAATTTATTGAATCACTGTGAATTACAGAGTTATTCATGATGGAGAGTTTTTCTTTTTTCTTTCTTTAAACACCAGGGGCTAGAGAGATGGTACAGAGGATAGGGCGTTGGCCTTGCGTGCAGCCAACCGGGGTTCCATCCCCATCATCCCATACACCCCTCCCCCGGCATCACCAGGAGTAATTTCTGTGTGCAGAGACAGGAACAGGAATCCCTGATCATCGCTGGGTGTGTCCCTCCCCCCAAAAAAACCAAAACAAGACAAAAATCACTGTGATTTACAAATTTATTCATAATACAGTTACTGGGGGGGGGTGGCATCCGGTGTTCTGGTACCAATCCCACGCCAGAGAGATCTCCGGTCACCACTGTCCCCACTTTCCCAAGCAATCCCCAGGACCTGTCCCGTTTGCAGGCATAAAATATTTTGATTCTGTGCTGTTTGCTATAACGAAATGGCTGATGAAATGATCAGAAATACTTCGTTAAAAGAAAATTAGTGAAAACTGTTTTATATCTCACCACAGGGTCAAGTCCCTGTCGGAGGTTTCTCTGTGAGCCTCTGTGCTCCTCTGTTTGTGTGTTGAGCTTGGTTGGCTTCTGTGTTAACTTTCCCGTCTACCCGGGGGCGCTCCTACTGGGATGTCAGCGTTGTGAAATTTGGAGGCATATACAGCATATACATATACTCCTAGAGCTGGCATATACATATACTCCTAGAGCTGGCATATACATATACTCCTAGAGTTGGCATATACATATACTCCTAGAGTTGGCATATACATATACTCCTAGAGCTGGGCCAGTGAGTTAACGGGGAGGTGGCTGTGGAATGGGAGTATGGCTTCCGACACTTCCAGAAGTACATGGGTGGGGGAGGGGTTGGCAAGGGGGTGGTGTAGGGGAGAGGCTGCCTGTCCCCACACCGAGAAGACCCTGGGAGTTTCAGCCTGAAAACTGGTTTGCCTGGAGTTTTCATGGTTTCGTGTCTCTGCAGAGATTCCTCGTGGAGCAATGGAGTTGGCCATCGGTGTGTTTAGCAGCTGCGGGGTGTGGGGAGGCTGTTGGGCCCTCAGCAGGGCGGGCATTCAGCCCACCCCCTCTGGAGACAGCCCCGCGTTTCCGGCCAGGAGACTGGTGTACCCTTGAATTTTAGTGGCTTGATCGGCATCCCTTTCTAGATTTACTCGTGAATCTGTAGAGCAGGACGGTGGGTGACTCGGCTTGGGGGGAGCTGTGGGGTGTGGGTGTCACGCCATTGAGTTTTAGGGGGACAGTGTTCAAGCTGGTTCACCAGTGCCCACTTCCCTCCACCAAGGAAGGCGACTCTTGCTCCCACATATCTGTCCCTAAAGATGCCACAATTTCTGTAGCCACTCGTAAGTTCTTATCCACTCATGGGGCACTTGGGTTGTGTTTAGATCTTGGCTGCTGTGAATAACGCTGCAGTGAACATAGCACAAACATCTTTTTGATATAGATCGTCTTTTAGGCCCTTGGGATAGATGCCAAGGACTGGAATTGCTGGATCATATGAAAGTGCTATTCTTAAAGTTTTGAGAAATTCCTGTGCTGTTTTCTATAGAGACTCAATCAGATTACCTTCCCACAACAGTGGACAAGATTTCCATTTTTCCCCACATCCACACCAGCATTGGTTGTTTCTATTTTCTTTGATATGTCCTGGTCTCCCTGATGGGAGGTGATATCTACTTTTTTTCTGATTTGCATTTCCCTGATAATAAGGAACAAAGAACACTTCTTCACATACCTATTGGCCTTCTGTATGTCTTCTTTGAGAAAGTGTTTATTAAGCCTTTCCCATTTTTTGATGTAGTTGCTTGTTTTTTGTTAGGCCTGCCAGTGCTTTATAGATCTTGAATATTAGTGCTTTGCCAGATGGGTGGTGAGCACATATTTTCTCCCAGTCTATGGGTGTCTCTTCATTCTAGTCATCATTTCTTTTTGGCAGTACAGAAGCTTCTTGGTTTGAAGTAATCCCATATGTTTATTTTTGCTTTCATTTTCTTGGCCAGTGGCATTGAGTCACTGAAGATGCCTCTAGATTTGGTGTCATGAGTTCTGACTGTGTTTTTCCCCGTGTAATTTATGGATTGAGGTCACCATTAAAGCCTTCAGTCCTCAATATTTTGAATTGACTTTTGTCAGTGTTGTGAGTTCATTTTGTGTCTGTGGCTAACTAGCTTTCCCAGCACTGTTTATTGAGGATGTTTTTCCTTGCTCCACCTCATACACGGGGGTTGGCCCTTCTAAATGGGGTGGGCAGAAACAAAACCTGGCAGCTGAAAACTTCCGCACCGCACAGTGGCTGCCATGCTCCCAGCCGGACTCCACTCCTCAGAGGGAGCCCCAGCCAGAAATTAATTCTGTTGAAACACTTGGGCATGGGGTTTTGTGACTGAAATCTCCAGGCCTTCACAGAGCCGTGGATGGGCCACCTCCTCCCCCCAATCTCCACGTACATCCTGAAGTCCTGGCATTCACATGCACACACCTCAAATCTGCCCCCCAATTAAAAATTTAAGTCCAGGTGTATCACTTTTGGACTTCTTGGAGCAACACCCCAAACTCTATAACGCTGATAAACCAGGAGGAGCCCACCAGATGGGACATAATGTAGAAGGCATCCAATCTCTGATAACAAAATACCAACACAAAAGGCTAAACCTGTAACAACATTTTAGTAATCCCTTACACAAGGGCTCAATGGCTCCATGGTGAGATACAACAACCTTCACTAACTCACTAACTTTCTTCTGAGGAAACATTTCTTGGATCATTCTTTTAGCAAATTATTGATAATAGGAAGTATGAAATAAATTATTGCTGTGTGGACAGGCTTAAGGGAAAATCTGAGATAGTGGTGTGGGAAGGTGCAATGGTGGTGGAATTCGTGTTGGGTGTATTGAATGTCTCTAACAAATCGTCGTGAACGACTTTGTAAACTGCAGTGTTTCTATAAAGTTTAAGGGGAAAGTAGCACTGTAGCACTGTCTGTAGCACTGTCGTCCCATTGTTCATCATTTGCTTGAGCAGGCACCAGTAACGTCTCCATTGTGAGACTTGTTGTTACTGTGTTTGGGATATTGAATACGCCACAAGGAGCTTGCCAGGCTCTGCCGTGCGGGTGAGATACTCTCGGTAGCTTGCCGGGCTCTCCGAGAGGATGAAGGAATCAAACTGGGGTCGGTTGCATGCAAGGCAAACGCCCTACATGCTGTGCTAATAGAATTTTAAAATTTTACTGTATCACTGTATCATTGTACCACTGTCATCCATTGCTCATCGATTTGCTCAAGCGGGCACCAGTAATGTCCCCATTGTGAGACTTGTTGTTACTGTTTTTGGCATATCGAATGCACCACGGGGAGCTTGCCAGGCTCTGCCATTAAAATTTAAAAAATAAATAAATGGGGTGGGCCAGGTTGGCCTTGTGATGTCAACATATCTAGTTTGGTAGCCTTGTAGGTTTCTGGGGGAGGTTCTGCATAATGCCCTGAGCTGGTGTGAAGCTGTAAAACAGGAGCAGGGCTGGTGTTGCTGAGGCACAGCAGAGAAGCCAGGGTGCAGAGAGCAGAGGGGCAGGGTGTGAGAGTGGAAGATGACATCTGAGGGACCCCGGGATCCAGATCCTGTGAGGTCACCGTAGAAAGATTGCCTCTCACCCCTGAATCATGCAAGAACGTTGTAGCGTCTGTGAGTCATGTTACTGTGAGCAGGCCCACAATCATTTATTTTATATTGCTTGTTACAGCCATTTAACAGACTGATTAAGAAATATTTCCATAGAAGAAAATTTGTGAAAGTCGTTGTATCTCGCCACAAGGACATTAATTTCTTGTCTGAAGGTTCCTAAGCTTTTTTGGCAAGTCAAGCCTTTTGTGTTGATGTTTTGTCAGTCAAGATCGGTTGGCTTCTGTGTTACATCCCATCCAGTCTGGTGCACTGCTGTAGGGTGTAGGGATGTAGCGTCTCTGACCCCAGAAAATCCAGAATATTTTGGTGGGGAGCCTATGAGCCCTCAGTCTTGAGTCAGTAGAGTCCAGCAGGAGGCGTGGTGTCAGCCGCCTTGGGGTGTGGGAACAACCATCAGGGGTTTGGTAGGGGGAACTAGCCTACCCTCTCCCGAGATAGCCCAGGAAGTATCAACCAGAAATGGGTGACACTAATACTTCCTCTGAGAAATTAAGGCAGCTCGCTGATCTCTTTTGAGATTCACTTCTGAGTCTCTGGAACAAGGCCGGTGTATGAACTTGGTGGTAACAGTGGTGTATGAACAAGGTGGTGACAGTGGCTCGTGGGTGTGGCTGCCAAGGCTTCCAGAAGTGACAAATGGATGTTTCGCTGTCCTAGGGATAGATACCCCAAAGGCGGAATTTCTGGGTCACATGGGAACTCGATTCCGAATTTGCTGAGTATCCTCCAGACTATTTGCAATGAAGGTTGGAGCAGACAACATACCCACCAGCAGTGGGTGGAGAAGGGTTCACTTTTCACCACATCCTCGCCAGTAGAGTGTTTCTGTATGTGTCTTTGATATGTGCCGGTCTCACTGATGTAAGATGATATCTCATTATTGTCTTTGGATTTCCCTAATAATAAGTGATGGTGAGCATTTTTCCATGTGTCTTTTTTTTTTATCTTTATTTTATTTTATTTTTATTTTTTTTTTTATTGAATCACCAAGTGGAGGGTTACAAAGTTCTCAGGATTATGTCAGTTATACAATATTCAAACACCCCTCCCTTCACCAGTGCCCATCTTCCATCCCCAACCCCCCCAGTCTATCTGCCGCCCCCTCCCACCTCCCTAGTCCCCACCCTTATACGTGATAAGTTTCACTTCATTTGCGCTTATCTCGATTACATTCCATGTTTCAACACACAACTCACTACCGTTGCTGGGGTTTCCCTCCAAAAAGAAAAAGACAGTCCTATTGCCAATGAGGCATTTGATAATTCTCCATTACTAAGCATATAGAGATATTAAGTCCTGCTGTTTGTTACATAACTTTTCTTTTTCCCCCTTGCCCCGCGCCACCGAGTTCACGCCTGTTTAGTAATCGCCACGCTGTCTGACAAAGGGAAAAAAAACCGAAGAGGATGGTTATTTCCTGTCATCAGCCGGCGTGGGGCTCTGGCTTAGTTGATAGTCTAGTAGAGTGTCTGGAAGCAGTTTCTGGAACCAAAGCTCTTGCGCTGATATCGGCTCCGGCTCGAGATACCACCAGCGTCCCGCTGGTCCATGTACCTAATTTTTCCCCTTATTTCCCATTCCCACGCCACCAGGTCTGTTTGCTTCATGGACATCACACTATGTTTGACACCACGCCACGTTTCTTCCCGAGAAAGAAGGATATTTCTTCTCAGCCAGCGTGGGGATATAGCTTAGTTCAGTCTAGAGAGATGGCTACCATTTTGATTGCCTTCAATATTTCAGCAAAATACTTACTATTCTTGTTAGGATCACCCACAAAAGTCCGACCCATTAAGAAGGAACCATTACATACTGCTGATACTAAGATGACATTAGGGCGCGCGGCCACGGCAGCGGCCGCGCGGTTTTGGGTTTCTGTCTAAAGTCCAGGGAAAAAGTTGAAGGAGAGAGAGAAAAAGATTTCCGCACGGGGGACCTGGCGGAAACTCTCAAGTCACATACTGCAGGTTGCTGGTGGGCTGCTGGTGTCCCAAGCAGCTCCATCCTCTTCGTCAGTCATTCTGGGGGTGCGGGCGCGGAGAAATGGGAAAGCCCACGTGGCTGCACTCTCTTTAAGTGTCCGATGTGGGCGGAGACCGGTACTTCCCCGCCCTCGATCCCCCGCCAGCCGCGCCGCGCACTTGGGTGCGTCTCTCCATTTTGTGCTCAGAAGTGGGGTAGATGCTGTGCTGTGCCCAGAGGTTGAGGGGAAGAGAGATAGATTAAAGAAAAAAAAAAAAGAGAAACGCCAGGCCCCCGCTCGGGGGACCTGGCAGAAACTCTCAAGTCACATACTGCAGGTTGCTGGTGGGCTGCCGGTGTCCCAAGCAGCTCCATCCTCTTCGTCAGTCATTCTGGGGGTGCGGGCGCGGAGAAATGGGAAAGCCCACGTGGCTGCACTCTCTTTAAGTGTCCGATGTGGGCGGAGACCGGTACTTCCCCGCCCTCGATCCCCCCGCCAGCCGCGCCGCGCACTTGGGTGCGTCTCTCCATTTTGTGCTCAGAAGTGGGGTAGATGCTGTGCTGTGCCCAGAGGTTGAGGGGAAGAGAGATAGATTAAAGAAAAAAAAAAAAAGAGAAACGCCAGGCCCCCGCTCGGGGGACCTGGCGGAAACTCTCAAGTCACATACTGCAGGTTGCTGGTGGGCTGCCGGTGTCCCAAGCAGCTCCATCCTCTTCGTCAGTCATTCTGGGGGTGCGGGTGCGGAGAAATCTCCATGTGTCTTTTGACTACCCATTGCTCTGCCGCAGAAAAGTGTCTGTTTATTTCTCTTCCCCATTTTTTTTTGCTTTTTTGGGTCACACCCAGCGATGCTCAGGGGTTACTCCTGGCTTTGCACTCAGGAATTGCTCCTGGCAGTGCTTGGGGGACCATATGGGATGCCGGGGATCGAACCCGGGTCGGCCGTGTGCGAGGCAAACGCCCTACCCGCTGTGCTATCGCTCCAGCCCCTCTCTTCCCCATTTTTTGATTAAGTTTTCAGGTGTGTGTGTGTGTGTGTGTGTGTGTTTGATCTTAGTACTTTATAAGATCCTGGAAATCAACCCTTAATCTGATGCGTTGAGTGCAAATATATTCTCCCACTCAGTTGTTGTTTAGTGTTAGCCTATGTTTCGTTTGCCTCACAGGAACTTTTAAGTTCAAGAGAGTCCCATTTGTTCCATTTTGATTCTTTAGCCTTTGACAATGACATCATATTGTTGAAGACTCCTTTGAGGTCTAGGTCTTGGAGTGTTTTGCCTATATTAGATTTTGTTGGAATGTTTATTGAGACACTGTGATTTACAATGTTCATAATAGAGTTGCTTCAGGATACAATGTTACAGCGCCACTCCCACCACCAGTGACCCCTTCCCTCCACCCGGCTCCCCAGATTCCCTCCCACACCCTTGCAGGCATATAGCAAATTTATTTTCTATTACTTGGTCCACTAAAATGTAAAGGAATGGCAGATAGAATGGTCAGAAAATAAATCAGGGAAAAGCCAATTTGTGATGATGAATAGCTGTATGTCTTTAACCTTACTTAAAGGACAACCAGATGTACCCTTAGGAGAGCCATACTCAAGTGCCATGACGGTTAGTTTATCCTGACATTTATCCTGTCATTTCAATGCTGCTTTCAAAACTGGTTTCAAGGATATGAATTCTCTGGTCTGTTACCTGTCCATGAAACTCTGCCAAGTTTCTGCAAATCTGAATGATAATCTAGCTGAATATTCTTGGTGGTATTCATTCCATCGAGTTTTTGTACGATATCCTTCCATATTTCTCTGGTTCATAGAGTCTCATTTGATGAATCTGCTATTTATCAAAGGAAAGGTGGGCTTTCCTTTGTACATAAGTTCTGTTGTTTTTTTTTTTTTATCTTGCATTCAGTATGCTGTCTCTTAAGTTTCGATTTTATCCTTTTGAGTATCTTGGAGTTTTCCTAATTGGATCTGTTTTCACTCGGACCCTTTGAATCTCTTGGATCTCGGTATCTGTAATCCTCAGCTGGCTTTCTGATTTAACACAGAATGTGAAACTAAGGGAAATAAGCTTGCAAACAGGAAAAAAAATGGAAACAGATTGGTTCATTTCTCAGTGGGATAGAATCATACATGAAAATTACATTTTTAGTGTCTTTGTCGAGTTTTGGGTTCCCTTACAACTGCTTTGTCAGCTGACCAGCGATGTACCATGGTCACGTTCTAATGAGCGTTGGCTTGGCCCTCAGGCCTGTCACCTTTACTTCCCTTCTCTGCCCCGTAGACCAGAGTCACAAAGATGTGTGGCAGGTTGTCCCAAGTGGCCTGCCTTGTCATTAACTGACATCAGTCTTGCAGTTGTGAGGTAACCAGCCCTTTCTCTCCCCTGCCTGAGCGCCTGGGGGCTTCTCGGATATCCTGTCCCCCAGCTCATGCCGTCCATCGGGGCGTGGAGGCTTGGCCCTGGTCACCCTCTCCCCAGAGCAGAAGCCTGGCTGCAGCTGCAGCTGCTCACGGGGCCTCCGGAGCCTCTGGGATCTGAGGGGGCCAGGGGACATGTGGGACTCTCTGACTGTAGATTGCCCCAGCGAAGGTCCAGCACGGGGGCTGGGAGAGACAGAAGGAGAAGATGTGAATATTCCCGAGAGAGACCGGACTTGGAATCCGAGGCCCCCGAGAGAGGAGGGAACATCTGGCCTCAAGGAGAAGAAGGTAGGACAGAGACGCCCCCTGTTCTCGGACTTGGGATGCCTCTGAAACAAGTCGGCCAGCGGCTGGCTGGCTCGGCGCTGGCTGGGGAGGCCCATCCTCCAGGAAATCTGTTTGAGTGGGGCGGGCAAGCTGCTTTACCTTGAACTTTACCTTGAAATCAGCCAGGGTCTGCATTTCTGGACCGGGTGTCTAGGGGAGCACCCAGGAAGGTGTCTGGAAGGGGGAGGTGAGGGTAGAACCTGAAAAAAAACTGGCGAAAAGAAATTTGGGACTGAAGGCCTTGCCTTCCCTAGTGGGGAAGCCTGCAGGGTCTCCCTGCCCGCACCTGGCCAAGGATTTGCATAATCTCCTTCTCCTATCTTTCCTCTATTTCATCATTATTCACTCTAATTAACTTGGGTTGTAGTTCAATATTGTTATGAAGCAGGGGTTTTTATTCCTTTTGGGTCACACCCAAAGATGCTCAGGGGCTACTTCTGGCTCTGCACTCAGGAATTACTCCTGGTGGTGCTTGGGGGACTATATGGGATGCTGGGGATTGAACCCGGGTCAGCTGCGTGCAAAGCAAATGCCCCACCTGCTGTACTATGGCTCCAGCCCCATGAAGCAGCTTTAACTGTTGCACAGCTTAGGGATGGAGAGTACAAAGAGGAGGGCGCTTGCCTTGCACGCACATGGTCCCCAGAGTACCGCCTGGAGTCACACCTGAGCACCGAGCCAGGAATAAACCCTGAGCATGGTCAGCTGTGGCCCAAAAACCATAAATGAATGAATGAATGAGTGAATGAAAACTGTTACACCACCTTCATGCTTTCTACTTCCAGAACTTTCCTTCTCTTGCAAAACTAAAACAGTTCACATTCGACTCCCCCGGACCCTTGACTCTGGTGACCTGCATTCTGATTCCTGTCTGTGGACACCACTCCTTTAGGTCAGATCGTGCAATGTTTGTCTTTTTGTGGCTGGCTTGTTCCCACTTAGTCCAGTGTCTTCAAGCTGGTGTCAGAATGTCATTTTTTTTTAAAGTCGTCAACGATGTTCCACGTTTCGCTTTGCTCAGCCCATCAGTGGACCAGTCAGTTGCTTCCCTCCTGGACAGTGCTACTGTGAAGATGCGTGGGCACAAGTCCTTTTTAATTCCTGCTCTCACAGGGTGTTGGCTGTATCCCAGAGAGGGGATCGCTGCATCCGAGAATGACTCTCCTTTGAATTTTCAGGGGAGGACCTGACAGTTTTTTGCATGGCTGCTGCACCGTTGCGTGCTCCCACCAGCAGTGAGCACGCACCTTCTTACACCTCTCTTAGCCATCTCTTCCGCTTACACGGGAGAAACTGTGAAACTCCCTCTGTCACAGATAGCTCTGAAGCAGTCGCCCTCCTGGGCTTCCTCCCCGTGGCCCCCTCTGCCGGGAATCCCTGCTCTCCTCAGCATTTTCATTCACAGAATCACCTGCATCTGGCTTCCTTCTTCCTACATAAACTCAGCAGAGATCCAGTACTCCTATAACTATTTTTTAAAATTCCTTCTTCTCTTTAAAAAGTTGTTATCAATGTATCACATAATAGAGATTAATAATAGTGCTCCAAATTTTGACACATCATCACTACAGTCAAGATAGAGAAGCACGATTGAAAAATTAAAAGCTAAGCCATTCCATGATCCAGAGATGCAGAAATGAATCTCAGAACCAAGCAGCTCCCTGCAGAGATGTCTCCGGACCCCAGTTATTTAAGATTTTAGAATTCCAGGAGCACGTGGCCGCTTTTGTGGCCCCATGACGTTTCATACCATTCATAACAAGCAATACAAAATAAATGATCTAGCATCTGCCTGTGGGGGAGGCTTGAGTGGTGGTGGGAAAATTCGAAATAATGGAGGTGGGAAGGTGTAATGGGGGTGGGATTGGTGTTGAAATAATGAATGTAATCAATTATTGTGAACAACTATGAAAAATAAAATAAAAATACAAAAAGCAATTAACATGACAAAAAAACAAGCGATTGGCTGGGAGAAGTGTTTGGAAGTCCTAAACTGGAAAAGGAGATGTATTTGCGAATAACATAATATACATGAAAATTCCTAAAGAATTCTAAAGTACTTAGACTTGTATCACTTGTCATCCCGTTGCTCTTCGATTTGCTCAAGCGGGCCCCAGTAACGTCTCCATTTGTCCCTGTCGCATGCTAGTGCAGCTCAATGATATCTGCTTGCACCAGGCACACAAAGAACCTCAAATCGTTCATTCAGGGATTTGACGAAGAAATCTGACCATCTAGTTGGTGGGCGGCCACGAGGTCTTCTGACATCCTGTGGAATCCAGTCGGTAACAGCTCTAGTCCAGCAGTCATCTCTGAATCGCATTACATGACCGGCCCATCTGATTTTTGATGCCTTGGCAAAAGAGACAGCATCCCTGATTCTTGACCGTCAACGGAGGTCAGAACTCCTGATTCCTTCTCTCACTTGAGTGAGACGTGATACTCCCAGCATAGCTCTTTCGATTCCTCTTTGGCATACCCTAATAGCGTTCTCATCCTGTTTGCATAGGGCCCAGGTCTCTGAGGCATATGTTAGTGCAGGAAGAATGGTGGAATCGAAAAGATGTGCCCGGAGTCGGATGTTCTTCGTTCTCTTAACCACTTCTTTGACGCTCTTGAAGGCATTCCACGCTGCTCTCTTCCTCCTGCGCAGTTCTGGCACCAAGTCGTTCCTCATGTTGATTTTTCGACCCAGGTTACACATAGCTGCTGCATTCGGAGATGTTCGTTCCATTGAGAGCAAATGGAGCTTCAGGGACCAGTTCGTTTTTCATGAGCATCGTCTTGTTGAGATTCACACTTGTGGAAAGGTCGGATTACAGCTCAAAATTTCATAATGAAACAAACAATGAATATAAAATCAGAGAAGCATTCAAATAGACACCTTACCAAGACACCTTTCTTCTTCCCATTCATTGCTTGCAAATAGAAATACCACATATTTTTTGCATATTCATCCACAGCCTCCCACTTAACTAATCAATTTATTAATTCCAATAGTTTCTTGTGGTGTCTTTAGGAGTTTTCATGTATATTATGTCATTCGCAAATGCTCCTCCTTTCCCAGTTTTATTCCTTTTGTTTCCTTACTTACTTGCCGTGGCTGGGACTTCCACGGCTCTGTTGGGAAATGGGACTAAAGGAACATCAGTGTCTTGTGCCTTGGTCTGGGAGAGGAAAGACTTTCCGTGTCTGCCACTGAGCATGACATTAGCGATAGGTCCATCACATGTGTCCTCTATGATTTTGAGATATGTTCCTTCTACCCCCATTTTCTTTTTTCAATCACAGATATTGAATCTTATCCAAATTTCTCTCTCCATCTATAGACTATGATTTTTGGATTCTTTGTTGCTTTTTATCTATATGTGACTAGTTAATTTTGCTTAAGTTGAACCTTTCTCAAATGAATCCTACTTGGTTATGATGTGTGTTGCTTTTACTATGTTATGACTTCTGTTCTCCAAGATTTTGTGTAGGGTTTTTGCATCAAATTCCCTATTAGCCTGTAGTTCCCCCCCCTCCTTTTTTTCTCTGAAATTCCTGCCTGTTTATAGTAGCAGTAATGTTGACCTTGTAAAAATGGATTTGGGAGAGCTTGAAGAGGATAGTTACTAGGTCATCTTTTAAGACTGAGTAAAACTCACTAATGAAACATCTGGTCCTAAGCTTTTGTTTTTAAAGTTTTAAAATTTCATAGTTCAATTTATAGCTTTGTACTTGGTTTTTTAAATTTCCTATTACCTCATGACAGTCTTTGTAGATTGTAAGAGTGTAATCATTTGTTTCATTTTTCTAGATTCTCCAAGTTAATGGCTTAAAGTTCTTTGTGATAGTCTCTTATGAGCCTTGGTATTTCTGTGGTACCTGTTGCAACTTCTCCCTGTCATTTCTGATACTGTTACAACTTTCTCTTCCTTCCCTAACCCCTCCCCGGCCCCTTCTAACCCCCCAACTGTGACCTTAGTTAGAGGTTTCATCTTTCCATCTTTTTGAGGAACCATTTCTTGGTTTATTCACTAGTCAATTGTATTTTTTCTTTCTCATTTTATTTCCACTTTAGTTTTTATTAGTTCCTTTCTACTGACGTCAGTTTTTTCTTACTTACTTTAGGTATGAGGTTAAACTGTTGAGCTTTTTCATGTTTCCTGACATAAGGGTGTATTGCTATGGATTTCCCACTAAGTTGTGCTTTTGCTCTGCGCCATATATACTGATGGCTTATCATAGTTCTCATTTTTTCAGGACTTTATATATTTTCTCTTCGATATCCTTATTGATATAAAAATCATTTGTAATATGTTGTTTAGACTGTCCCTGTGTTTCGCTTTTTCCAATTTTCTTTTTTTTAATTATTTTGTAGCTTCATCTATTTATTAATTATATCAAGACGCGGTGATTTACAAAGCTGTTCATAATAGAATTGTTTCAGGCATACAGTATTGCAACACCAATCCCACCACCAGTGTCCCCAGGGTCCCTCCCATCCCCTCGCCTGCCCCCCTGGTAGGCATATGACAAATTTATTCATATTGCTTGCTCTAACAAAACTTAAAAGAAATGACAAATAGAATTATCAGAAGATAAGTCGATTTGTAGTGATTGATTGCTATATGATCTTAACCTTTACGAATAAGGAAATTCGAATCATTTAATACAACATAGTATTCTGCCTGTTCTCATTTACATAACTAAATTTCCAACATTGGCATCTAAAACATTGCATTAAGTTTTCTTTTATATCTGAACCTTGGGCTGGAGCGATAGCACAGTGGTTGTGCATTCGCCTTTCACGCGGCCAACCCAAGATCGATTCCTCCGCCCCTCTCGGAGAGCCTGGCAAGCTACTGAGAGTATCAAGCCCACTCAGCAGAGCCTGGCAAGCTACCCGTGCGTATTGGATATGCCAAAAACAGTAACAATAAGTTTCTCAATGAGAGACGTTACTGGTGCCCGTTCAAATAAATCGATGAGCAACGGGATGACAGTGACAGTGATCTGAACCTTATTGTGGTAATCATATCTTTCCTGTTTAGGGCTGATTTCTTGCTTTAGAGCACTGTGATTTAAAAAAAAAAGATGGTTGATTTTAAATTTCATTATTTCGGGGCTGGAGCACAGCAGGTAGGGCATTTGCCTTGCACGAGGCCGACCCGGGTTCAATTCCCAACATCCCATATGGTCCCCGAGCACTGCCAGGAGTAATTCCTGAGTGCAGAGCCAGGAGTAACCCCCTGTGCATCGCTGGGTGTGACCCAAAAAGGAAAAAATAATTCATTATTTCAGTGACATTTTGTGTGCGTGTCCTCAACCTGTGTTCTGTTCTAGAGAATGTTCCATGAAAAGACTGTCCATTCCGCTTTTAAGGAGTAGAGTCCTTAAATATCATTATTTAAATATCATTAGACCCATTTGGCCCAACTCCTGTAAAATTATTGTTTACTTCTTGATTTTCTGTTTGATCTGTCCATTGGTGCAAAGAAGAATTTAAAGTCCCCAACTGCTGTCGTGTGGCTGTGAATGTCTCTCTTTGGATTATTGATCATTTATTTATATATTTTTGGGGCACCTTCATTTGGTGCATTTATATTTATGGGCAGTTTTCTTAATGAGTCAGTTCTTCAACATATCATACCTGTCTATTGTCTGTTACCTTTCCTAGCCAGAAGTCTATTTTCTCTGAAACAAACATGAATATTTCTGCCCTTTTAAGCTTCCATTTGCTCATGTGATTTTCCCCCCCTAATCTTTTACTTTGCACATTTATGCCCTCTGTTATATTTTCTGTACTTCAACTAGTTGCATGCAGTTGCTCTGTTATTTGTGTTTGGACTTCTCTCGTCCTTTCTGTCACGTTTACTCTTGGTTCAATTCCCGCTGATCGCTTTACTTGACTTCAAGTTCCCGAGGGCTATGCGTTCCCTAAGCTCCTTCCAGTAGCTTGCGTTGCTCTCGTGTTAGAAGCCCTCCCCAGGCTTGGCCCCCCGGTCCAGGTGAGCTCCTCCATCTTCCCGTTAAGTCTCATGCCCCGCGTGGGGGCCAGGGACCCGTGCCTGGGTTGCCCTAGCCCGTACCCATGTGAGCGCCTGTGGTCACGAGGTGGGGCAGGCCTGGGCAGGCCAGTGGGGCCTTCCCCGTTGCCAGTCCCTGACTGCAGCTGTAGCACTAAGCCCGAGGAGGCCTGGCCGCCACCGGGAAATTCACGGCAGCTAAGCGCCTGTCACTACCTGCGGGGCTGAGTCTGTGCGGGCCTGGGAAACCACCAAGAATTTCCAGTCACGAGTGCCTGGCACTGGCCCTGCCGCCAAGCTCAGCAGCAGCTGGGGGCTTGGCAGTCACGAGTGCCCGGCTGATGCCGCAGAGTCACGGTCACAGAACCGGGCGGCAGCTCCCGGGCCCGGGCTGGCGGGTCTGAGGGCAGCCTGGTGCCCCAGCCCAGCTGTCGGCGGCCTTGGTCCTCGGGAACGGTCTGTCCGGCCCTGCCTCTGCCAGGCTGCAAAGAGGGTTCGCCGGTGACCTGAGACGGTGCCCAGGTGCCTGCGGGGTGCCCAGATGCCAGCCTCGACTATGTGAGCAGCGGCCAGGTCAGTTGAGACCGGCTGGCCTCGGGCCAGCAAGGCACAGCCAGCACCCGGGGCCCGTAGCTAACTCTGTGCCTCGGGAAGTCTGCAGGCCGCTTTCTTTCTTTCTTTTTTTTTTCTTTTTGGGTCACACCCAGCAATGCTCAGGGGTTACTCCTGGCTTTACACTCAGGAATTACTCCTGGCGGTGCTCAGGGGACCATATGGGATGCCGGGGATCGAACCCAGGTCGGCCGAGTGCAAGGCAAACACCCTACCCGCTGTACTATTGCTCCGGCCCCTGCAGTCCGCTTTCTTTCTGCAGCGGGGCTTGCTAGCCGTCCGCTGCACACGGTCAGAGGCGGACTCTGTCTGTCTGCAGGAACAAATAGTCTTTATCACTGTCCCCCGGCTCGGCCAGCTCTCTGCCGGGGGTGCATGGAACGCCCCTCGGGAATCCCCTCCAGAGTCCAGTGCTCGGAGGGGGAACCGGGCGGGTGTCCGCCAGCACCAGTGCTGCCCTCGGTGAGGTCCCTGCAGCTCCGACCCACCTCTCCCCTCAGCTTCTTGCCCCCCATTCTTGGGTTGTCAATGCAGCGTCATGGCGGTGGCATTCCAGGGGCCGGGCACACGCCCTCGGGAACGTCTTTCTCTCCTCGGACACGGCTTGGTGCCCGCCGGTTGGGTTTTACGTTGGGGCGGGGCACCTGTCTGCCCCCTGTCCGCCCGGTGCTGACCTGCCTGGCCAAAGAAAAATGGGCTGAAACGGAATGACGGCAACTGGGTGGGGGACAGCCTGCCCCCTGCTCAGTTCAGGGGGCAGACACATGCCCCGCCCAAAGTGCTCACTCAGGTACAGGCCCGTTCTCGGTGGGTTATTCCAGGGTCGGAGTAGCTGTGCTCTCGGGAGGGGGAGATGCGGATTTTCTCATTGGGGTCCTGTCTCGGCCTCTGAGGAGGGGCTGCATTTTAAATATTTCCACCCGAGATAAAGTTGTATTAAGTCTTTTTTTTTTTTTTTTTTTTTTTGCTTTTTGGGTCACACCCGGCGATGCACAGGGGTTACTCCTGGCTCTGCACTCAGGAATTACTCCTGGTGGTGCTCGGGGGACCATATGGGATGCCGGGGATTGAACCCGGGTTGGCTGCATGCAAGGCAAACTCCCTACCCGCTGTGCTATTGCTCCAGCCCCAGTGTATTAAGTCTTGACTCTAGATGAATCACTTCTTAAAAGCAAAAGTTTTACAATATAATTTATGCCTACATCCTAAATACTGAGTTGATAGCTTCTACGGCTTAAATATTTTCAGAAATTTAAAGAATACATAGAAATTAGGTTTATAATGTATTATGCTATGACATATTTAAAAATTGGCTTAAAAGTTAGGCACGATGGAGCATAATTCTCTGTGAATGGATGATTTATTTTGAAAAGAAAGTTTTTTATTTGCATTGATAGTTGAGTTTGAATTTTTGACTCTTCTAATTGTGTAGAAAACCTGCTAACTCCTGTTTAAAATATATATATATACCCCTTAAAATATCTTAATTTATTCATTGTATTATTAAACTGTATTTTAAATGTTGTTAACTTGACTTTCGTAACCAACTACATAGACACATGCATACATATATTATTCCTAAACTGTATGTCCCCTAAAATTTACTTGTACACTCATCCAAGTACAAGCAAATTTTTGAATGCACAAATAAATTGTACATTCACTAGGAGGTTGACTCCATGGCTTGGAGGCTGGCCTCACATTCTGGGGAAAGGGCAACTCAGAGAAGCGATCATCAACTATAATGTAGTCGAAGGCCATGTGGGGGAAGGGAGTTTCGGGCTGAATGAGGGCTAGAGACTGAGCACAGTGGCCACTCAACACCTTTATTGCAAACCACAACAGCTAATTAGAGAGAGAGAACAGAAGGGGATGCCCTGCCACAGTGGCAGGGTGGGGTGGGGGGGAGATGGGATCGGGGAGGGTGGGAGGGATGCTGGGTTTACTGGTGGTGGAGAATGGGCACTGGTGAAGGGATGGGTTCCCGAACTTTGTATGAGGGAAGCATAAGCACAAAAGTGTATAAATCTGTAAATGTGCCCTCATGATGATTCACGAATTAAAAATAAATAAATTAATTAAAAAAATAAAATAAATAAAAAAAATAAATTGTACATTCAGCCACTATTTGTAGTTTACTGATTAATTTCAGTAGCAACCTAGGCTGTGTAATTGCACCTATAACTAAAAGATGAGTTAACTAGCCAGGTACACAGTACTATATACTCCTCTTTTGCATCTTTCAATCATAATTTATCACTGGAAAATAAGCTACATCTACTGTGTAGATGAGAATTATGGCTAACAGAATTGGTTTTAGTATTCATCTGTTGTATTTTCTTGGCAAAGAAATGAGCATTTGTTGCCACTGCTGGAATTTGACAGATCAGTAGACACCCTCGGGACGCGCAGAGGAAGCAACCATAGGCCAAGAACACAGTTCATCGGTAGCCACACCTTTGATCTCGTGGCAGATGCTTTTGTTATTGTTAGACGTCTAGTGTGAACAGTGAGTAATTTTAAGATTTTCAGATGAGCTTTGAATTCAGGTCTATAGTTCTATTACTGTAATCTTTCAGCAGTCCTGGTATTGGTTCCTCTCAGGCCACTTCATTAAATTAGAAGGAATATCATACACTTTAGAGACTGCCTCTGAAAAAGAAATTACTAGACTTGCCGTATGTAGATCATAAGTAATGGCCTCTTTAGTCCTGTGTTAGGTGTCTAAAAGGACCAAGAGGGGACGACGCATGAGTGAACGGACAAATTCCTTGCTTCTTTGATAACTTGAGCTTTCGTGAGCTGACATACACCTAACAAGTACTTCCCAAGCTCAGTACTGGACAGAGCACAAATAGCAGTGTAACATTGTCACTGCTTTCCGGGGATCCCCATGGTACTGACAATGAGAAACACTGTACTGCACTGTCACACTGTCGTTCCGTTGTTCATCAATTTGCTCGAGCGGGCACCAGTAACGTCTCCATTGTGAGACTTGTTGTTACTGTTTCTGGCATATCCAATACAGCACGGGTAGCTTGCCAGGCTCTGCCGTGCAAGCAGGATACTCTTGGTAGCTTGCCGGGCTCTCTGAGAGGGATGGAGGAATCGATCCCGGGTCGGCCGCATGCAAGGCAAACTCCCTACCCACTGTGCTATCGCTCCAGTCCAGTGAGAAACACAGCTTAAGAATTTAGAAAACTCTGTGGCGGTGAATAATAAAATTCTAAGTGAGGACTGGGGAAATGGCTCAAGGGGCTGGAGCACGGACCTCATATGCAGGAGTCCCAGGTCCAGTGCCACATTGTCCCTCAAGTACCACCCTCATTTAGGCAGGAGCGATAGTGCAGCTGGCCAA
This sequence comes from Sorex araneus, assembly GCF_027595985.1. Classification (NCBI taxonomy): domain Eukaryota; kingdom Metazoa; phylum Chordata; class Mammalia; order Eulipotyphla; family Soricidae; genus Sorex; species Sorex araneus. Next base: position 228,236,051 of record NC_073304.1, read on the forward strand.
GGGCTTGCCTTACACATGGCCGGCCCAGGTTCAATTCCTGGCATCCCTTATGGCCCTCGGAGCCCTCCAGGAGAGATCCCTGAGTGCAGAGCCAGGAGTAACCCTGCGAGTAACGCCGGACAGTGTAACACCCCCCGTCCAAAAAGTACACCTCGAATCCACCTGTGAGCACGAAACTGCAAGTAGCGCCTCAGCACTGCGGGAGCTCCAAAATAAAAACAAAATTCTAGATTGGGGCACAGTGCTGGAAAAAACTAGAAGGTCTGCAGTTGTTGGGGTGTTTTATGGCAGAGAGCTGGTCCCGAATTAAAATTAGATTTAAGTTTAAATTCAGTATGAAGAATTTTTTGTGACGAACCAAGAGTATAAAATGAGAAGCTCTGAGTGGAGGGCATATCAATACGCCACAGGTAGCTTGCCAGGCTCTGCCGTGCGGGCGGGATATCCTCGGTAGCTTGCCGGGCTCTCCGAGAGGGACGAAGGCTTTTGGGGCGGCCTCTAATCAATCTTATAGGTGTTCCCAGTCTACCGAATGCAAGCTTTGGGTCGGCTGGCATGTTGTAACGATCTGCACACTGACAAACACGCACCTGCCTCTGTCTCTGCCTCTGTCTCTGGGCAGCATCTGTTGGTCCACTCTTCACCGGTTGGTACCTTTGCGTTGCCCCACCCCCCCCCCCCGCACTCCCCTACCACGATGAGGTGGTGAACCATCGAGGAAAGAAGAGAGCAGCGTGGAACACCTTCGAGTGTCCAAGAAGTTGTTAAAAGGACAAAGAGCCTCCGACTCCGGGCACATCTTTTCGACTCCACCATTCTTCGTGCACTAACATACGCCTCAGAGACCTGGGCCCTACGGAAACAGGATGAGAACGCTATTCGGGTGTCCCAAAGAGGAATCGAAAGAGCTATGCTGGGAGTATCACGTCTCACTCAAGTGAGAGAAGGAATCTGGAGTTCTGACCTCCGTCGACGATCAAGAATCAAGGATGCTGTATTGTTTGCCAAGGCATTGAAAATCAGATGAGCCGGACACGTACTATGATTTAGAGATGACCGCTGGACTAGAGCTGCTACCGACTGGATTCCACGGGACGTCAAAAGAACACCTGGCCACCTGCCTATGAGATGGTCAGACTTCTTCATCAAGACCCTAAGTGAACGGTTTGAGGCTCTTCGCGTTCCTAGAGCGAGCAGATGCCACTGGGCTACACTAGCACACAATAGGGATGAATGAAGACGTTACTGGTGCCCGCTCAAGCAAATCGATGAGCAACAGGACAACAGGTGATGAGTGACTGGTGATGAGTTTAGGACAAATTAAGAAAAGGCTAACAGTAATTTTTATGAAAGCTTGTTAAAAAAAAAGATTGAGGATGACTTTTTAAAAGTTTTGAGCTCTTCAGTCAGCTTAATCAGTTGTGAATAAATAACAGCGGTAGGGCGTTCACCTTTCCTGCAGCCGACCCGTGTTCGATTCCCGCGCCCCTCTCGGAGAGCCCAACAAGCTACCAAAAGTATCGAGCCCACAGGGCAGAGCCTGGCAAGCTCCCCGTGGCATATTCGATTTGCCAAAAACAGTTACAAGTCTCACGATGGAGACATTACCGGTGCCCGCTCGAGCAAATCGATGAGTAACGGGATGACAGTGACAGTGACTCCTACATTGAAAAAGAAAAAGGGTTTTGCGCTTTAAATTATTTCCACACACCGAAAAAGTTGCGAAAATAGCTCCTAGAAGTAATTCCCTTACATTCTTCACCCCAATTCTCTCTTCCCTGCATGTCAATTTATTCATCCAGATTACAGCCACAGAAGCAGGATGTCAGCTGAACCAATCCCCAAACCTTCCATTCCCTCCGGAAGGGCCAGAGCTTGGGAGAATTTCACTGTTGTTTCTACTCATTGCGTATTATTATTGCTCGGATCTTTGTCAAACCTTTTTACTCCCCTCTGCCTGGAATAGAATCCATGGCCTCACCCTTCTCAAGAGTAATCTCATGCGTGCAAGTTCTTCTGTTGGATGTTTTTCACTCTAAGCTTATTTTATGGGTTTTTTTTTTTCATGAGAAGATTCGTGTTACAAATTTTGGGTGAGACTATGATGAAAGTGCCCTAGTGCCTTTTACAAGTGTGTGGTATCAAGGGTTTACATGATAACGAAACCTCTTGTCACTGGTGACATTAAGCACTGATGATTTGATTAAAGGTGGTTCCTACCAGGTTTTTCTCATATGAAGTTAATTGTATTTTGTAACGTGAAACTTCCTGAGGTTCCGATTACTTCTCTGACTTTTGTGCACTGATTTTACCATCGACTGGAGAATCTTATCTGCAACAATGATTCCTATTTACGGAAAATTCCTTTGAAATGCTGACTCTTTTTTGTCTTTAATTTATGCAGCGTGATTTTTTTTTAAAAACAAAAAAAAAATATCGTGGTGGTGGGGGACTATTGGAAGCCAAAGGTGACTTTAGAAAAACATGAGATATTTTTAGAGGGAGAAGTCAGCTGGAAGAGAAAGGAACGGAAATCTAAATAAGATGACTCTAGAGATAAAGTCTGTGAGGGAACCTGAAGGGCCTGCTCTGGGGCAGCCCTGGGTCTGACTCTGCATTTTCCAGAAGCCACTGTGCAGAGCGCACTGCAATGAGGGCAAGCGTCAGCGCGGCAAGAAGCTCACAGAATTGCATGTATTCTTAAAAACCCTTCGTGCACGCTGCTAGTGTTGGAATCTTTAGAGGAAAATTCACTAGGGGGCTCAGACAGGGAAGAGTCTGCAGTGTGACTGGCCCTGGCACCATGCAGTGGAAGATGGCCCTGTTAGAGGCGCTCTTTCAGAATGCTGCTTACTTACAGTATGTTACTGTTTTTATGTTGTTGTTGTTGTTTTACAAATGAGTGGCATGGGGTGAGATGCAGTGTGGTAGATGGTAGATGTAAATATGAGTCCCAGAAGTCCCTTAAGAAATCACAGTCTATTGTTTTGTTTTTTTAAAATAAAACTGTGGGAGTATTTTGGGATCAACCACATTAATGACCAGAGAGTTTTTACTCTGATAAAAATGGAACCTCTGCTATTCAGAGCTACTGTGCTGAATAACTCAGACCTTATCACAATCATATTTGCTCTGGCAGAGAAATCATTTGGTCGCAAACCACGCAGAAGGGAATAAATAGGGATGTCCCGAAGTAACCTTGTTATAAGATAGGCTCACAATATTAACCTTGAGGATAAAGTTAACAAAAGTTGAGATTTGCCAAGTATTTCCTTTACTTGTTATTTTGAGAGAGTTTTCTGCTTGAGGTTTTATTTCTGGTGATAATTTTATCTACCAGGGACTGACTCCAGAGAGAGGATGAAAAAGAAGCAGGAAGAAGGAAGGGGAAAGAGACAAACCTTAATGCCCCAAAAGGGGTGAGAGAGAGACATAGACAGAGACAGAGGCAGACAGAGACACAGACAGAGACAGAGAGACAGAGAGAGACAGACAGAAAGAGAAGGAAGGAAGTGGCTATCATAGAGACAGGCTGTGGGGAGGGTAGCAAGAGGGAAATTGGTCGGGAGAAATGTACTCTGGTGGAGGGGGGTGTTGGAACATGGTATGACTGAAACGCTACCATGATCAGCTTCCAAAAAATCTTAAAAAATAAGAAGAAAAAGAAGGGCAAAGACAGATACACACATGCTTGTTTAGTTGACATCCCCTTAATTTTCTAATGTTTACTGCCTCAGTGTCTTAACTATATATTTCCAGTGTGCAGTGGCTCTTCAGTGGAGAGGTTGTTTTTTGGTTTTCTGCTTGTGGTGGTGGAGGGGGGCATACCTGACAGTGCTCAGGGACTATACCCAGCTCAGTCCCGGGGGTTACTCCTGGCAGTGACGGAGGGACCAAACCGTGCCAGGCATCAAATTCCGGCCTCTCACATCCAAAGCACGTGCTCAGTCCCTCTGAGTGTTTGTACATGTAAATAAGACTCAGTGAATGAAAAATGCAATGCGTACGCCCTTCTTTGTCACATGGCGTGTGTGTATCTCTGGATTACTTTGCGACTGGTCCATCATCACCTGGATCCAGCTGAACTTCATAGTCAAGCTGAGTATTTACGGAGCACCTATGATGTGAGGTGGATGTGTGTTATGTAACGAAAAATACGAGGAAGAAGAAAATATCATGATCATAGACTTAATTCAGGCCTAGAGGGGGAAAAAATTAAAAACGGCAAATTAGTTTCTTTCCCCCTAAAAATATGCCCTAAAATGTAGCAGAGAATAAAATCAGGCCAACGTAGTTTCAGCTCCCGTTCGATAAAGCACTCACTCAAGGGTGAGAGCACTGTATTTGGCAAAGTCTGTGAAATTTCCATGTTATCTGCGCTTATTAGGTTATAAGCTGAAAGTAAAATAAAAGTTTCCAGGCCAAGTGATGTCTTGGCATGACTTTTAACTGCCTTGCACCATCTTTGTTAAAAGTTTGTACCTTTTGTGGCCAAGGGATTCAATAGCACTTTAGTAAAAAAAAAAAATCCAGATGTGAAGATGGATTTTTTTTTTAATTCTCTTTGAGACCTCAGATGGAAACAAATCAAGGTTTCTGCCATCTTGACTATCCAGACTCGGGGGGTGAAAGCTAGCTTCTGATAAGACAATTTGGGGGAAGGTCTTAGATATTTTAAAGGGGGTGGGAAATGGGTCATTGACTCAGGGCTTACTTCTGGCTCTGGGCTCAGGGGTCACTCCTGGCAGTGCCCGGGGGACCATACGGGGTGCTGGAGATTGAACCTGGGTCGGTGGTGTGCAAGGATAGCGCCTCTACCCCTGTTCTTGTTCCTCTGTTCTGGAAAGTCTTAGTTGTTTTGTTTTTATTTTAAGTGAGCAGGAACTTTTGTGAGCCAGATTGGATCTGATTTCTGCTTTGACAGGACATCTTTCATGAAGGAAATGAGAAAGTTCCTTAGGAAACTGTTTTGTAACCTTTTGTAATGAAATAACTATCGGCTGGTTTGGAACATCTTTACAGCAGGTATTTCAGTTGCTTATTTGTAATATTTTAATGAAGTTGAAGTTGTAGTTTTACTTTTTTTCTCAGACTTAGACATTTTCATTTGCCACCTTTAAATGAGAGGAGCATTTGTCAATATGCCAAGTATATAGTTTGTTTGTTTGTGGGCTACACCTGGTGATGCTCAGGGCTTACTCCTTCCTCTATGCTGAGGAATCAGTCCTGGCAGGCTTGCGGGGGACTGTATGGGGTGTGCATGGCATCAAACCCAGGTCGGCCACACATGCAAGGTAGGCACCCTACCTATAACTATACTATAACTCTAGCCCCAAATATTTATATTTAATGGTTATATGTAGCAATCGCTTTTACAAGACTTGTTTATAAAATAATCCTTATATACATACAGCCACATTATTTTTTGATACATGCATGTATAAGTTAATCAATTAGTTTGTCTGTTTTCATACAAAATAATTTTAAGTAAGGTGGAAAAGAAACATAAGCCAAGAACAAGGAAAACAACATAAGCAAAGAACTCTGTATTTTTTTTTTTACTCTCACAAATACTTGGCAATCCCTGTATGCAAGTAACAGCTAGCAGCCTCTGGAAGAGAGAGAGCTATTGGCACTGCCCCACCAGTCTCTGTATGAAATTAGCCTAGGAATAACAAATTGGATGAACACATGTATTTGAAACCAGATGACTATGCCGGTGAATGCTGTCAGCCACTTAAGGAAGAAATAATAGCAACTTAATACTCAGGAACTTGGGAAGTAGAAATGGAAGAAATAGAAGAGGGAAAAATACTTTCCAACTCTTCTCATGAACTTAGGTACCCGATAACAAGACTGTGAAAAGACACACAGAAATCCTAAAAAAAAAAAAATTAAAAATGCACGAAACAAGCAAATTAAGCAATACAAATAAAGGGTGACACATCTTCGTCAAGCGTGACATGGTCCAGAAGTGCAAATTTGGGTTGACATTCAAAAAAATCAGTGTAATTTGCTATGTGAAAAGATTTTGAAAAGAAAAAGAGCTGTCTGTTTTTTGTTTTTGGACCACACCCAGCCATGCTTGGAACTTAACTCCTGGCTCTGCACTCAAGAATTACCCCTCACAGTGCTCAGGGCACGGTTTGGGATGCCGGGGATCAAACCTGGACCGGTCACATGCAAGGCAAAGCACCCCGCACACTGTTCTCTCACCCTGCCCCCCGACAGAAAGAGCATTATGCACGGGAATAGTTTTCAGAAACCTAGGATGGAGAGCAGATACAGAAAAAGAGAACTCGACATCCAGAAGTAAGCTTCACAGAAACAAACTATCTTTTTTTTCCCCCCTCGAGATGCTCCTACTCACTCATATTCTGCTTTCCTAATATTCTATTTTTCCCATTTCTGTTGCTGGGGGACCATACCCAGCAGGGCTTGAGTGTCACTCCCGGCTTGGCGTACGCAGGAGTGCCCCAGGGCCAGCACAGTGCTAGGAATGGATCAAGCCTGAGGCTCCGGCATGCAGGGTTCATGCTCAGGCCCTTCCGGCCATCTCCTTGTCACGCTAGTTTGTGCCGAAGGGCCCTAGTCAGTGCAGGAGAGAGAGGGGAAGGGGAGGGAAGAGGAGGGGCAGGGCAGGATGAATCAGAAAGATGTGCATCCAATAGCCAAAATATGGAAACAACCCGAGTGCCCTAGAACAGATGATTGGTTAGAGAAACTTTGGTACATCTACACAGTGGAATACTATGCAGCTGTTAGGAGAGATGAAGTCATCAAATTTGCTTATAAATGGATAAACATGGAGAGTATCATGCTAAGTGAAATGAGTCAGAAAGAGAGGGACAGACGTGGAGGGACTGCACTTATTTGTGGAGTGTAGGGTAGCATCACATGAGGCTGACACCCAACGACAGTAGATACAAGGGCCGGGGGGATTGCCCCATAGCTGGAAGCCTGCTTCATGAGCAGAGGGGAGAAGGCAGATGGAATAGAGAAGGGATCACTAAGAAAATGATGGCTGGAGGAACCAGTTGGGATGGGAGATGTGTGCCAAAAGTAGATAATGGACCAAACATGATGACTTCTCAGTGTCTGTGTTGCAATCCATGATGCCCCAAAGTAGAGAGAGAGTATGGGGAATATTGTCTGCCATGGAGGCAGGGGGAGGGTGGGAAAGGGGGGTTATACCTGGGATATTGGTGGTGGGGAATGTGCACTGGTGGAGGGATGGGTGTTTGATCGTTGTGAGATTGTAACCCAATCATGAAAGCTTGTAACTATCTCACGGTGATTCAATAAAATTTAAAAAATTAAAAAGAAAAAAAAAGATGTGCATCATTACAGACATGGCATGTATGTACCTGAAGTAATTTTAAAAATCTCCACAGGTACATACATACATATGTGTATGTGTGTATATAATAAGTAAATTAAAAAGATCAAAAGATCAAAGGCCAACATTCAAAATAAAATGTATTTCTAGCTACTGGCACTTACTAGAAATTGAAGTGTTAAAAGCCAATATAATTTACCATCATAACACAAATACAAAATACTTAAAATCTTAACAACGTATCTGTAAGATGGGTATGCTGACAGCTGAAAATTTGATGAGATACTGAGGCCAGAGGAGATCATGCAAGAAGGTATGTCTTGACACTTACCGTGCATGCAATGGCCCCGATTCGGTCCCCGGCAACTCACGAAATACCCTGAGTCACTGCCAGGAGTCATCCCTGAGCACAGAGTTAGGAGTCATCCCTGAGCACGGCCGGGTGTGAAGCACACGCTCTCCGTTGGTGATAGAAATCGGAGAGGAGCTAAAGAATAGGCGGTGAGTGATGGCGAAGACCCGGCATTGATGGAGAGCCGTTTCACCCGCACGGCTGGGCCACGGTCCTCATCAGATGGTTAATCTTTCGTGACCATGCAAATGACTTCCGTGTCAGTTGCGATTAGGAACAGAGTTGGAGTATTTGCACTTCCTGGTTTCATGACTGATCATAAAAGTACAGTGATCAAGAGTGTGTGGTTTGGTGTCAGGAGAAACACATCAGTCATTTGAATGAGACAAGGTCCGAAATTAGAGCTACACGTTATAAGCAATTTGGGGTGGGGGACATGGAGCAGGGTTTACTCCTGACATGGCTCAGGGGACCCTTTTGGGTGCCAGGGACCAAGCTTGGGTTGCCACGTGCAGTACAAGCGCCCTGCCCACTCTTCTCTCTCTCCAGTCCCGAGGCAGTTGTTTTTTGGTGAATGAAAGAAACTTGACTTTTAATTCGATCATTTTAAAAAGCATAAAGTTCACACTTATTCACAATTCCAGACTTAAACATAATGTTAGAAGCATACAATTCTAAGAGAAAATGTGGGAAAATACCCTGAGGATGCTGCCTTAGGCAAAATTTTCCTTGTACTCAAAAAAATGCAAAAATATTTACAAATATTTTATAAAATATTTGCTCTCATAAAATATTTTCAACCAGAACATACAAAGAACTTTCAAAACACAGTAAGATGACAATACCACATATTCAAAATGGTCGAAATCATTTGACAGATATAGGAGACATACACAGAAGGCCCTTGGAAACAAACTATAACTGTGTTTTGAGGACACCAGGATATCTAATTTAAATCCATAGAAACTGGAAATTGGAAATTGGAACTGTACTCAGAAATTTTCTAAGAATGTTATCACAGGAGATGGGAGACTTCACTGTCCCCGACATGAAACTATACTTTAAAGCTCTACTAATCAAAACAATAGTGCTTGAATGAGGACAGACTCGCAGCGCAGTGAAGTAGAATTGAGAGTCCAGAGACAGTTCCTCAAGTATATATGGGCAGTTAATCTTTGACAAAAAAGCAAAAAATATAAAGTGGAGCAAGGAAAGCCTTTTCAAAAAATGGTACTGAGAAAACTGGTCAGTGACAGGTAATAAAAAGAACTCAGGCCCTTTGCTCCTGCAATGTCCAAAAGCAAGAAATGGATTGAAGGCCTCCATATCAGACCTCAGTCCATAAATTATATTGAGGGAAGCATAGACAAAGCACTTCGTGGCATTGAATGTAGATGCATCTTCAGTAATTCAGTGCCATTGGCCAAGCAAATGGAAGAAAAGGTAAATAAATGAGATTATATCAAACTAAGAAACTTCTGCACTGAAAAAAAAAATGACCACCAGGAGACCAGGATAAAAAGACATTCACAGACTGAATCCAGACCCAACAAAACGTCTTTCGGCATGGGCAACTCCTCGCAGAATGTCTCCAGCCTGAGAACTAAGCCTCGGCCCCGTGCCCGCCCAGGAGGGGAAAGGTATTTCTCTCTCTCTCTCTCTCTCTCTCTCTCTCTCGCCTCTTTATCTCTGGGGATGAAGGGCGCGGTCTCCGCCATATTATGACGACCACAAATTGGATTTTCAAGCCTGTAATGATCCAATATCTGGTAGAAATCTCCCTGGACTTAGTTGTTAAAGTATGGAAATTCAAAACCGTGCGGCCGCTAGTGCAGCCGCGCGACCTCATTTTTCTTCACAGTAGGTCTGAATCTAGGGGGGTACTCCTAACAACAATAGTGAAGTTTGTGTTGAAATATTGAATTTAACCAAAGTAAACAGAAAGTAAAATGAAACTGATCAGTTACAAGGTGGGGGGTAGGGGGGCAGGATGGGAGGTGTACTGTGTGGTGTTTTTTTTTGGTGGTGGTATATGGGTGCTGGTGAAGGGATGGTTGTTTCAGCATTGTATAACTGAGACCTAAGCCTGAAAGCATTGTAATCTTCCACATGGTGATTTAATAAAATAAAATTTTTATTAAAAAATAAAAAGACATTCACAGGCTGGGAGAAAATATTTGCCCGTCACTCATCTGACAAAGGGTTACTATCCAAGATATGTAAAGTGCTGGTAGGACTTAATAAGGCTTAATAAGAAAGAAACCAAACAATCCCATCAGAAAACAGGGGAAGAGTTCCTCAAGAAGACATACAGATGGCCAAAATGTCTTTGAAAAATTTGTTCTGCGTTACCATCAGGGCAATGTAAGTCAAAGTAGCAATGAGATATGACCTCCCACCAGTGAGACTGCATACCACAAAGAACAAGAACAACCGATACTGGCTTGAATGCGGGGGGCAGGAGGTGAGGGGCGGGGAGTAGCTCTCAGTCACCGCTGATGGGAATTGTCGAATGGGCTAATCTCTTTGAAAAACAAATTGAACACTTCTCAAGAATTAGGAATTTTTGACTCATTGTGACTCCGTATGACTCAATAGTTCCACAACTTGGCATCTAGCACACGAGTCCAGAATGCTCTATTCAGAAAAGGTATTTGCACTCCTATGTTCCTTGCCGCTGTATGGCCCAAATCTGGAAGCAACGCTAGTGTCCAAGGGCAGAAGACTGGGTAAAGAGACTGTGGTCCGTATACCGGTAGGATGCTCTGAGGCTTGTAAGAAAGGGTGAAATTTTGCAGTTTGCTATGTGGATGGATCTGGTGAGATTCATCCTGAGTGAAATTAGACAGAAAAGGTGGGACAGATGCAGAATGGTCTCTCACATGTGTGGGATATAAGGAACCGTCACGAGGAATAACATGCCCATGAGTAACAAAAGCTGAGAACTGATGAACTTCAGCAGGAACTGATCTTCAGCAGGAACTGATCTATAGCAGGAACTGATCTTCAGCAGGAACTGATCTATAGCAGGAATTGATCTTTAGCAGGAACTGATCTTCAGCAGGAACTGATGTTTAGCAGGAACTGACATTCAGCAGGAACTGATCTTTAGCAGGAACTGATGTTTAGCAGGAACTGATCTTTAGCAGGAACTGATCTATAGCAGAAGCTGATCTTTAGCAGGAACTGATCTATAGCAGAAGCTGATCTTTAGTAGGAACTGATCTTTAGTAGGAACTGATCTATAGCAGGAACTGATCTTTAGCAGGAACTGATCTATAGCAGGAACTGATCTTTAGCAGGAACTGATCTATAGCAGGAACTGATCTTTAGCAGGAACTGACTTTAGTAGGAACTGATCTTTAGCAGGAACTGATCTTTAGCAGGAACTGATCTTTAGCAGGAACTGACATTCAGCAGGAACTGATCTTTAGCAGGAACTGATCTATAGCAGGAACTGATCTTTAGCAGGAACTGATCTATAGCAGGAACTGATCTTTAGCAGGAACTGATCTATAGCAGGAACTGATCTTTAGCAGGAACTGATCTTTAGCAGGAACTGATCTTTAGCAGGAACTGACTTTAGTAGGAACTGATCTTTAGCAGGAACTGATCTTTAGCAGGAACTGATCTTTAGCAGGAACTGATCTATAGCAGGAACTGATCTATAGCAGGAATTGATCTTTAGCAGGAACTGATCTTTAGTAGGAACTGATCTATAGCAGAAGCTGATCTTTAGTAGGAACTGATCTTTAGCAGGAACTGATCGATAGCAGGAACTGATCTTTAGCAGGAGCTGATTTATAGCAGGAGCTGATCTATAGCAGGAACTGATCTTTAGCAGGAACTGATCTTCAGCAGGAGCTGATCTTCAGTAGGAAGCTTCATGGTGGTAGTGGGGGTAGATTAGTGGGAGGGCTCAGGGGTGAGGGACACTGGAACAGTGCAGAGAAGTGGACACTGGTGAAGGGTACCGTGGTGCCGGAGTGTGTTACATGTGTGAAACTCTACCATTAACCAAAATGGTTAATAAAATGCAAAAAAAAAAAAAACATTTAAGGGGCTGGAGCAATAGTACAGCGGGTAGGGTGTTTGCCCTGCACGCGGCTGACCTTGGTCCGATCCCCAGCATCCCATATGGTCTCCTCAGCACCGCCAGGAGTAATTCCTGAATGAAGAGCCTAGAGTAACCCCTGAGCATCGCTGTATGTGACCCAAAAAGCAAGAAAAAAATTTTAAGAGGTTTAATCTTAACCACTTTTCAGATAGATTCATGTTATGGGTTTTCGATTCTTTGGGGTTCAGTTAGGGACACAGCCGTTGCCGGGATAGCAGCGGGCATGTTCGACGGTCTGGTGTGAAACATTGCTTGCCCCAATTGCCCTTACTGACATGCAGTAAAAACGGCCAACGTTGATTGCCCCCAAGTGTCAAGCCTGTGTAAAGGCCTGTCACTTTGCCTCCTCTCCATAGCCCTTCAAATTCAGCACTGTTCTACTACCTTTGTGGCCGCTTAGATAGATGAAATTCAAACCGTTTTACCCCCAGAACCTGTGCTTGTAAGGACTTGGTTCTACGCCTGGCAGCAAATCTTTGGTGACTGGGCTGAGGAGGGAGTCACAGGGCGTGCTTCGAGTATGATGGCAGTGGGTCAAACCCACCTGGGTCAGACCTAGAAAGACAGTCGCTGAGGGAGTACGAATATGCTGCTGCTTTGATAAGAAGGACACTTGGGGGGCCTTGAGAGATAAGACAGGCTTCCAGCACTGGCCTTAGACACCGTCGTCATTGGTTTGATTCCCCAGCACTGCATGGGGTCCCCAGGCACTGCCAGGAGTGATCCCAGAAAGGAGCCAGGAGTAAGGTCCCCCGGAGTGGCTGGGGGAGGGCACGGCCAGGTCTGGCCCCAAACCACTCCCAGATGCCCAAAACAGAGAACTCTGGGCAGGCAAGGAAACACCTGAGTTCCACCCAGACCTGTGTCAGGAACTAGCTAAACCCCCTGATCAGCGGGCATCTCTCTCAGCCCAGTTGCCTCTTTAAACTGTAGGGTTTTTTTTTTTTTTTTTTTGCTTTTTGGGTCACACCCGGCGATGCACAGGGGTTACTCCTGGCTCTGCACTCAGGAACCACCCCTGGCGGTGCTCAGGGGACCATAAGGGATGCTGGGAATCAAACTCGGGTTGGCCGCATGCAAGGCAAATGCCCTACCTGCTGTACTATCGCTCCGGCCCCTACACTGTAGCTTTTTATGCTTTCTCATTCTCTTTCTATCGTGAGAAGTGGGCACCACTATGTTTATGAATAAATACGTTTGTTTTCCCCTCTCCTTTGCCTTCTAATTAACTCCCAGCAATTGGATCAGGAAGTAAAGGATTTAAAAAAAATAGAATTGTCCTTACTCCGAGTTTACATCGTCAGTGTGTGAAACAGACTGTCTCCTCCCTCTATTTTAAAAGTCAAAAGAGTCTAGGTCATTTGTTCTGTTTTGTTGTTAGTGCTCAGATAAATGTTTTATTGGTTGGGCACCACACTGGCGGTGCTAAGGGTTACTCTGGGTCCAGTGCTCGGGAGGTACTCCTGTGGATGCTCAGAGGACTTTGAGTTGCTGAGGGTATAACCAGGGGCTGCCACACACAGACCCTGGACTCGGCCCTTTGGCCTGTCTCCCCAGCTCGCAAGGAAATTCTTGAAAACAGCCGCTGTACATTTGAACAACCGATGAGCTATATAATGTCAGACCAATATTATATATCAAATGAACAGAGGTATTGATTACAAGTAGATTACAAGTAGATAATGCATCATCTCTCGTGAATTTTTTTCTATTGGCTTTTTTTTTTCCTAGATGTTCAGGGTTTACTCCTGGCTCTGTGCTCAGGGAACACTCGCGATGGGGCTCAGGGGCTCAGGTGGGGTTCTGGGTCAGCCGTGTGCCAGGCAAGCGTCATACCTGCTGGACCATCTCCCCAGTCCCCTCTACTTGAGTTCTTGCCATAGAACCTATTTCCTGCGGAATAATTGGAGAAACTGAGGCTCAAACGAAGTAAGCCGCTTTGTCGGAGCTGTTCAGCTACAAATTGAACCACCATTCAAGTCCCAGTGTGTTTTGCTCCAAATTCCTGCTAGGAAGTGTGACCCCATTTCGTTACTTGGCTTCTACAGCCATTTTTTGGAGAGAGAGAGAGGGAGAGAGAGAGAGAGAGAGAGAGAGAGAGAGAAAGAGAGAGATGCTCTTTCTTTGCAGGCTCATCCCCAGATTGCTCGCTAGACTCTGACTTGGATTCCTCGTTCTTCCTTATCCATAGCTTTTATTCTTTGAGCCTTCTTCCTGCTATTCTTTTGGAAAGTTGGCATCTGGCTGATTTTTCACCTCCTAGTTGATCACTCTAGACCTCGTCTAGAGTGGAGAATGGGGACATTACTGGCGCCCGCTCGAGCAAGTCGATGAACATCAGGATGACAATGATACAGTGATACAGACCTCATCCAATGTCCATGTGATTTAATGGGATATCCTCACTGTGACTTTTCCGGCAGAATTATTGATCCAGCCCCCTGGGCAAACACCAGAGCATTTCCTGGCGATTTGTTTACCTGATGCCCATCAGGATGGTCCTCTTGAATGTCTTGCCAGTCAGCTGGGTTCTGTGGTACCAGAGAAATTGCCTGGCTGTGCATTTTCTTATGATTTGAAATTTATTTTTGGGTTTTTGCCTTCTGTTTGATTTTGTGCTATAGATTTTTTTTTGCCTTTCTATAAATTTTTTATTCCATCGTGGCTATAGAAAAGCCAGCTCTGCTTTTGCTTTTGATGACAAAAAAATGTCAAGAAGCCAGCTTTCATCCTGTGTAAATCCTAGTTTTATACATTCATTTGAAAAAGTGTGAGTTCCCGTCTTAAATTTTTCGTTGACATCTGTGGATATTTCTGTCTTGTTGAAATCGCAGCACTTGAAAGCCACTCTAACTTTTGAAAACTGCTCAGTTACTTGATCATTGTCTTTGAGAGATTAGGGACGCCTGTTTGGAAGGTTGCCTTTTTCTTCCTAAATAAAAAGGAAGTTTTGTTGTCCTATTGTAATATTTCAGTTTAATGTGGCCGGTTTCTGGTAGACAATATATAACAGGAACCAAAAATAGTTCAGTGAGAAAACCTTTCTGTTAGAAATGGGCTGACTGGTGTTTGATGCCGGTAGGTGTCCTTGTCAGCTGCATTAGACCACTGCCTCTGATGGGTATAGAAGGGTTTTCTCTGAGTCTCGGAATCTGTGATGGAGCAATGGAGTTTAAAACAATTCCAGGGCCAGACTCATAGTATAGCGGGTAGGGCATTTGCCTTGTGCATGGCTGACCTGGGTTCAAGCCCCGACATCCCATATGGTCCCCTGAGCACCTCCAGGAGTGATTCCTGAGTGCAGAGTCAGGGGTAAGCCCTGAGCATCACTGGGTGTGACCCAAAAGGCCAAAAAAGAATAATACTAACAAATAAAACTGTTCCTTTCTTAGCTGTTCGTCATCTATAAGGTGGAATAACTATTTTTAATGTATAAATATATTGGAACACAAGAAAATAAAAAGGGAGTGTTAAGATTTTTCATTAGTAAAAGTTTTTTTCACTGTTTTCATTAATAAAGTGTTCTTAACCCAGATGTTGGAAAAAGTGGGAAAATATTTTGTGGTAACAGGAAGCAAATAAGAAGCAAGTAAGAATAGTTATCTCCTATTCCAAGAGGTAAATGTCACTCCATTCAGAGTCGTGGACCAAAACTGAGGCATTTTGTTCTTGCGTGGGTTTTCATTTGCCTCTGCTGGCAACGGGAGATTGTGACTAAGGCTCAGGGGAGATGAGTCCTTAACTCCCATTTCATGGAATAGTGCTCTGATGGGGACGTTCTGGTCCCGAGGGCAGCCACTGTTTGACTTTCGTGACGGTAACTCCTGTGCCGTCAGGAAGAGCAATGCATGCCAAGCCCAAGTCATAGCCGGTGGCCGGCATGGCCTTCGGTGGACAGCTCACTGCCGAGATGCATTCCAGCCCACCAGCCTCTCGGTGACGTGAGCTCTCCACCCCTCCCCTCAGCGTCTGCTCCTGGTCAGGACCTTGAGCCCTTGGTAATTCCGATAACAGTCAGATGTTTGCAGTGGCGTGGAAGTCAAGGCTGCAACTCATGACCTGCTCAACAGGGGGCGCCAGATTCCCCATGGGGTCCGCAGGAACCTCTCCCAGCACCTGGGCTCCCGTCTGGGGGCAGTGAGCCCTGTGAGATGGACCGAGGACAAAGCCTCAGGACACCCCAAAGATGATGCACAGGCCAGGGAGCTGCAGTGACCAGTCCCAGAAGCCGGAGTGCAGGGGGTGACCTCTGAGAAGGGGCTTCCTCTGGAGAGGGCAGAGGGCCCGGGCACCTGTGCCAGCTCCCAGCGAAGGGCTGTGTCACCTCTGGCTCGGGTCACAGCAAATAGGAGAGGGGGCGCAGGGGGGTAGTCAGCTTCTAAAAGCAGAGCTGGGGTTGAGGCACTCATTTTCTGCAGGCTTCACTTTTGGGGGACGGGGGGGCAAGAATCACTCCTGGAATTGTTGGTGGGGTGGGGGCAGAGCCACTCCCAGCTGTCCTCCATCCCCGGGGGGACTTGGTTGGGGGCTGGGGGGTGCAGAAACATGCCGTGCTGGGCATCTACCCAGGGCTACACACACACACACACACACACACACACACACACACACACACACACACACACACACACACGGCTGTGTTCCTGCCGTCTTAGTTATGAGCTGACTGTTTAAAAGGTACCTGGCGCTTATTTCTACAGTTCTTGGGTGATAGTCTCCCACTCTGTTATTCTATATACCATAGATGAGTGCAATCTTTCTATGTCTGTCTCTCTCTTTCTGACTCATTTCACTCAGCATGAAACTTTTCATGCCCATCCACTTAACTACAAAATTCTTGACCTCCTTTTTTCTAACAGCTGCATAGTATTCCATTGTATACTTCGAGGCTGGCCTCACGTTCCGGGGAAAGGTCAACTCAGAGAAGCGATCACCAACTACATTGTAGTCGAAGGCCATGTGGGGGAAGGGAGTTGCGGGCTGAATGAGGGCTAGAGACTGAGCACAGCGGCCACTGAACACCTTTATTGCAAACCACAACAGCTAATTTGAGAGAGAGAACAGAAGGGAATGCCTTGCCACAGTGGCAGGGTGGGGTGGGGGGGAGATGGGATTGGGGAGGGTGGGAAGGACGCTGGGTTTACGGGTGGTGGAGAATGGGCACTGGTGAAGGGATGGGTTCCCGAACTTTGTATGAGGGAAGTATAAGCACAAAAGTGTATAAATCTGTAACTGTACCCTCACGGTGATTCTCTAATTAAAAATAAATAAAATTAAAAAAAAAAAAGAATTTTTCAGGTAAATTCTCTGGGAATATTTGCACCCAGAATTTTAAAATAAGGAATGAAATAAAAAGAATCAGTGTATAATGTAAAAAAAAAAAAATAAAAAAAAAATAAAAGGTACCTGGCGAAGGCAGAGCCAGAACTCCAAGACCCTTCACCTGCAGTCTGGACCTGCACTCTGGGGAATTGTCAGATACCGGGTAGCAAGTCAGAAAAAGGAGCCGTCTCCCCCAAAGTCGCTCTTTCTCATCAGCTGAGCGTCCAAGAGATTATCCCCACCTTGGAGGCTTTCCTACGACACTCACCTCACACCCTGGCACGTTGAATCAACTGCATCGTCTTTATTTCCCAGCTTTACACTTCTTAGTTTATCAGCGGACCCCAGTACTCAGACCCCCCTCCCCCCGCCGTCTCCTCACCCCTCTTTCCGTCTGTCTGCCTTCCTCACTGGCAAATCCTCAGGCCCTGGTTAAACCAAATACTCATGTCAGCTGTATCCGCACAGTTGAGCATGATTCAAGAGAAGCAACTTCTCTTAGACTTAACTGTTTTTACTTAAACTTGAGGCCAGAAAGCTTCAAGCGCCCTCCGCCTGCAGTGGATTAACTCATTTTCCCCTGCTAAGAAAGTTCCTTCTCTTTCTTTCCTTCTGAGAACGTCTGCATTGCCTTTTCCAGCCCTATGAGACCCGTCTCAACGGGAAACGGGAAGCAATAGACGAGAATCCCTTCTTCACACATATCCACTGTGAAAGTAAAACGACAAATAAAATAAAAATAGCGAAAGGAATGAAGCAGCTTCTTAAATTTAAAATACAGGGAAATATTTCTCAAGTTCCATTTTAGGCAAAAGACTGAGAGATTCCATCATCAGACTGCTTAATACTATGAACGGGTTAACTCAGATCACTTTTTTCGACAAAGCACTGTTTAGAAGAATTTGAGAGCGATCGTTTCAAGACAAATAAAAGGAAGTACAGGAATGCCTCATTTATCAGATATTGTCTAGGGATAAAATGTTTCATGTGTTGGTTTTCAAAGAACTAAAATGTAATTCCCTATGCATGTGCCAAAACTTACATTTTGAAGGATGTCTTCCCAACACTTTCCCCTATTCTTTTATTCATAAGTTGGGGCAGAGGGGTCTCAAGAGGCTTGGGCACCCCCCCCCCAGCATTTTTGGCCAACTGGGCCTTTGGTTCAATACAAGGTCGCATACCCAGAGGTGTCAGTCACTGCAAGGCAAGTGCTGTATCCCCCTTCCATCTCTCCATCCCTTCCCTTACTCTAGTAAAAAAAAAAAATGCATTAATTAGTGTCGAAGGGATTAATGAGCTCTCATGACAATCAGGAGTCATCACTACGACCAGTTGAGAGCCACAAACGTAAAATTACCTGTCAGGAAGGTGCCCCATTCTAATTCTCTCTTGCTTGTGTATTTCTAACCCCTCCCGCTCCCCATCCCTCCTCTTTGTTCTGGTGGAAGCTACCTTAAATTCTTTGGTTTTCTACATCCAATAGCCTAGCTAGGGACCTCAGGACAGCCCTCTCAGTAACATGATGCATACGTGCCTCTGAATCAGGTTTCTGGGCAAGTGAGGTATTATGGTGGTGGTAACACTGCACTGTAGCACTGTCAACCGATTGTACATCGATTTGCTCGAGTGGGCACCAGTGACGTCTCCCTTGGGAGACTTATTGTTACTGTTTTTGGCATATCAAATATGCCATGGGGAGCTTGCCAGGCTCTGCCGTGCGGGTGGGGTACTCTCAGTAGCTTGCCGGGCTCTCCGAGAGGGACAGAGAAATCAAACCTGGGTTGGCTGCGTGCAAGGCAGACGCCCTACCCCCTGTGCTATCGCTCTAGTCCTGTGGTAGGAAGCCCAGAATAAAATAAAATGTGCTAAAACAACGGGCTTAGTAATGATGTGCCAACTCTTCCCTTGACCAGCTGGATCACGCGCCTGAGCACCGAGTATGGTGGCATTTAACATTGTCCTCTTAATGGCTTATTGGAGAGAGAATTCTCGTTTAGGACGACCCCGGGTCCCACAAAGTTTTATTGCCTGTTCTTCGGTCCCTCTCAAAAGTTGTCCGATCTTGGCAGTAAACAAGACATCCATCCTCTATCTAATGTGATTTAAATAATTTACCGAGTACTGTTAATTTATTAATTAGCTGCCTGGAGTTGGGAATTAAGATAAGGGGATTTTGTAAATGATGGTATCAACCTAACTGTAAGCTCAAGGGATATAGACAGGGGTTGAAAAGCAGGGGGCGGGTGAAAAGGGGGGGGTTTACCAGGGATATTGGTGGTGGGGAATGTGCACTGGTGGGGGGATGGGTGTTTGATCGTTGTGTGATTGTAACCCAAACATGAAAGCTTGTAACTATCTCACAGTGATTCAATTAAAAAAAAAACCAATAGGATATTAAGAAAGAAAGAAAGAAAGAAAGAAAGAAAGAAAGAAAGAAAGAAAGAAAGGAAGGAAGGAAGGAAGGAAGGAAGGAAGGAAGGAAAGAAAGAAAGAAAAGCACTTATGTTGAATGTGGCTGACTGGTTCCGTCGCTGTCACCACGTACTGTCCCCTTAGCACCACCAGCCATGGTCTCTGAGCAGCCAGATATGGCACAGAAATAAAGCAGAAATGACCAACAAAAAGGGAGGGGGAAGAAATTTTATGCTCAGTGCTTTAAGCAAAATTAAAAATATATATATACATTTATATATATATGAATTGAGGGAGCTTCCTGATATTTAACTGAAAACTCTGAATCTCTTCTAGGAAAATATTTGAAAGTTAGTGTAGATTTACCTACATTTGAAATGGAACTAATATCTAATTGTTGGTTGATTTTTTAAAAAGCTTTTTTAGATTTAGAATACAGAATAGTGTCATGAATATAGATTTCACAAGCAATTTTAATAACGGTACTTTCTTTTCTATTTGTGAATTAAAATACTTTTTATGCTTACATGAAATTTTTTATGTTTACATAAATTAACATTTCCTTTGGTTTAGGTAAACCAGGAAAAATGACTTTTTAGTAATCATGAGTAATTAATCCCAAATTTCTTAAAGCAACCAAGGGGGGGAAAAAAAAAGGTGGTACATTCTTTTGGATGAGGCTTTGTTAAGTATTGAATAAACATTTTCTGAAGAAATGTAATTTCAAAACATGAACAACTACTAGCTCGAGGCTAAATGTGTTAAAACAGAATAATTTCTTTCACGGTAGAGTGAGCCACATCTAGGATATATAAAATAGTCCATAAATATAAACTGATTTTCAGATTTCTGAAATATCAACAAATGTGTGGAAATTCATCATTAGTAGATCTCTATTAGAAGGCAACAAAAAAACATATGAAAACATCTAATTTAGAAAAAGTTTAGCTCAGAAAAATCTCTGATAAATATGGTATGCCCAGGTATTATTGTTCTAGAAACTTATCGTGTGAATGATCCAGAAGTTCCCTTAATGGAATCATCTGTTTGGATGGAGTGGCCAGTATTTTGACCTCGTTTGTTACCAGGTGGCCAAATAGTTCAAACATCTTAGTGACATAACGAAGCCTCTCGCCTGTGTAGGGGGAGAGCCTGCCTGAGAGAGGGTGCGTCAGCCAGAGAGGGAGGAGCACGTGACGTGGCGTGCAGGAGGCCCAGGTTCAACCCTCGGGGCCACGGGGTCCCCTGACCTGGCTCCTGAGCAGCTACTTCCAGGTGTGGGCCCCAACCCGAAAGAGTAAAATCAAAAAACAAGCCCTTTGCTGTTTTCTTTGGGTCAGTTATTTGTGCTGTTTTAGCTGAGTCGTTCTGGCTTCAAGTCATCCCTGTTCATGGTCGTGGCAGCCGAAGGCCTCGTCACCCACACTTCTGGCCTCGCGTGGGGCTATCCAGGTGCTCGTGGGCACCTCTCTGTGATCTTCCCTCAGGGTGGCTCCCGGATGGCTCAGCATCCCGCTGTCAGTTGGAACGCGCCAAGGCCCAGGAGGTATCTAAGGGCCGCCACACACCAGGACAAGGCGGTGTGTTGCCATCGTTACCTTTGGGTGGAGGCAGTTACAAGAGTCAGCCCAGCTCAAGAGAGGCAAACAGAGAATTCATCTTTCGATGGCCTTTGGAGGGAATACAGCCTCCTGTTCTCATAAAAAACACTTTCCTGGCGGGAATCCGCAAGACCCTAGGGTGAGGGCTGGGAGGAAGGGACAAGTGTGACTTCTGCTTGCAAGATGCTTACAGACCAGTAAGAGAAGCAGATACCACACGCAAACACTGCAGACGAGGATGGGGGAAACTAGACAGGTGAATGATGAGCCGGGACCCTCAGCGGAACGGTTAGTGGCTAGGAGGTGCTGGGGGATTTGACCGAGGAAGTGTTTGGGTGAAGGGGGTGGGGGAGGGACTGAGGTTTTTGCCTCACCTACTGGTCCGAAGGGCTTCCTCCTGGCTCTGCACTCAGGGACCACTCGTGGTAGTGTCCCGGGGATCGTATGCGATGCCCAGCATCCAACCAGGTTCGGCTACGTGCAAGGCAAGCAACTTCCCCCATGCAATCTCCCGGGCTCCAGGAAAGAAGTGTCTTAGTGAGATCTGAAGAGAACAAAAGGCAATGGGGGGTAATTTAGGATGCCTCGCAGTTGTCTAATTTGGGTGACCGAGTGTGGGTTTAGTCCGGAGACACCTGTGAACTCTTCACCCAAAAACGGCCACTTGTCACTAATCAGACAAGGCTTCAGGGAAGATGTTTGTGTAGAAGATGTAGATTTGCGAGTCAGTGACTCTCAGCAAGAATGTTAGGGTCTCGGGGCTGGAGCGATAGCACAGCAGGTAGGGCGTTTGCCTTGCACGCGGCCGACCCGGGTTCGATTCCCAGCATCCCATATGGTCCCCTGAGCACCACCAGGGGTGGTTCCTGAGTGAAGAGCCAGGAGTAACCCCTGTACATCGCCAGGTGCGAAACCCCCCCCCCAAAAAAATGTTAGGGTCTCAGCAAGAATTACATTTCCTGGGGAAATTTCACAAAATAAGAGGGGGGAAAAAAGCAGGAAAGACTCTAACCCGACAGGAAACAGTATTTAATGATTGTGTGGGGGCAGATGTCAGGAAAAGAAGAGAATCAAAATCTCCAAAACTGTATTCTCGGGGGCTGGAGCGATAGCACAGCGGCTAGGGCATTTGCCTTGCACACGGCAGACCCGGGTTGATTCCCAGCATCCCATATGGTCCCCTGAGCACCGCCAGGAGTAATTCCTGAGTGCACAGCCAGCAGTAGCCCCTGTGCATTGCCAGGTGTGACCCAAAAAGAAAAAGGAACCATATTCTCATAACTACAATAAAAACACAGGCAAAAAAAAAAAAATGGTCACTATCCACCTTTTCGGGATGATGAAAGTGAATTTAGGAAATCAGAAGCGTGAGCTCTGGGATGCACATCCCCGACTCGTCCTCTCTGCTCCTTTGGTCCTGAAGCATGGGGACTGCACACACCCTTGGTTGTGTGGCTCACCAGAGGGTACACCGTTTCCCTGGGGGTTCACACACAAGTGCCTGCTGGGAGTTGCACTTCCGGCTGCCGTGCACGCCCCTGCTTAGGGTGCTCGCCTGGGGGTGACAGTTCAGCCCTAGCCCTGGGATCCCAGGCAGGAGAGACGCACCTGGACGGAGAGGGGTCCTGGAGAGAGAACAGGTGGACGCTTGCTTTGCTGCTCCCACCATCTCTCAGCCCCTTCCCGCCCCCTCTGCCCGGCTCCCATCTGTGACTCCTGAGCAATGCAGCAGCAGCAGAGCCTGGAGCCCGGAGTCCACCAGAGGGCAGAAGAGGGCGTCCCCCCTTCAAAGGCGCATCTCTCAAGAATTAGCAGCGTTCCACCCCTCTGATAGCTCCCGGGAAGATCCCCCTCCTCAGGTTGTCCTTATTTGTCTTGACTTGCTCAGTGTGAAAACTTTCTCCCCTGGAAGCATCGTTCAAGAGCCCATTAAGAGATCATTGCTTAAGATTACAGCCGGCCCCGTCTGAGGTGGTTTTTAACCACTGGGGCAAACAATAGATTTATCTGAAAGCTTAAATGAAAATCTGCACAGGAACGCTCCATCGGGACTTCAGTCACCTCTGGCACAGTCCTGGGACTCTTGCCTGCCGTGTGCATGCTTCAGAAGGCTCCTGGGAACAAAGAAGAATCTGGAAGCAGGAAGCCCCACAAGTTGGGAAAGAAGGCGAAGACGAAGTGGAAATCTGCCGCCTGAGTGTTGACGTTATACACCCACATGCTTACACAGTGCGACAGAGCCTTTGGGAGAAAACCTGACAACTTTGTTCCTTTTTCCAGAAGGTTCTGTGGCTCCTTGTCGTTGTCGGCTTTTAAAGTTCTTCAGAGTTCTAGACAGTTACCGAGTCGATAACTAGCATCTCTCTGCCGTGCTGTGAGTTGTCTTCTGATTTTTTTTCCACGGGTTGCATTTTTGTTCTTAAGGAGATTACGCCCAGCTCTGTGATGGGGGTTACTCCAGGTTGTGTGCTCACTGCTCACTGCTGGTGGTGCTCAGGAAACCACGTGATGCTGAGGATCAGTTCCCTAAATGCCAGGAAGTTTCCCTAAATGCCAGGAAACAGAAATTTGTCTAAATGCCAGGAAACTTCTACCCAATCATTACTACTTGCAGAGACTTTGGTATATGCATATATATACATAATCTAAATATATATGTATTTACATAGAAATGCCTACCTTTTAGAATTATCCCAGAACCATCAGCAAACAAAAAGAAAAATCAATCACTACAGTAAACCCTGCAGAAGGGAGAGAATGATATACAGAATTGAAACTTTATGATATTCAAAGTGTCTAGTTTTAACAAAATAATGATAGGACTGGCAGAGAAACCAAATATGGCCTATTGGCATAGAAAAATGAAACAAAAGGAAACTACCTCTGAGAAAACCCAGATTTGGACTTAATCTAGATAAGGACTTTGAATCACCTATTTTAAATATGTTGAAAGAACAAGGAAATGAGGTATGAAGAACTGCAGAAAAGATTAGTAGCTGGTTTCTCATCAGAAACTAGAAAAGTCAAGACAGTGCATTGAAGTATTATAAGTTCTGGGAGAAAAGATTATCAATCAAGAATTCTATATTCAATAACATTGTTCAACAGTAGGAAGCTGGGGGGAGTGAGAGACAGACAGACAGACACAGAGAGAAGGAAGGTCTGGGGAATATGGGGGGGGGGGTGATGGGAGGGAAACTGGGAACAGTGGTGGTGGTAAATGTCCCTTGGTGGAGGGATGGGTGTTAGAACTCTTTATGATTGAAACCTAATCATGAACAGCTTTGTAAGAGCCTTCTCTCACAGTGAGTCAGTAAAAAATAAATAAATAAAAATTAAAAGAGAAAAAAATAGGAAGTTGTTGATGGCAATGCTGAAAGGCAAGAGATATGGGAGCTAACATGATAAAACTCTGAAAAATGCCAATAAATCTCTGTGGCCTGGGATTATGCAATGATTTCAGAAGCAGCAACAAAAACAAGTGATGAAGATCCTGTAAGTTGGACTTCACGATAAGCATCAACTTTGGTACTTCAAAACCACAGCCAGGGCCATGTGGGGTGGCCCAGCAGGCATGCAGAGGGCTGACCTGACCCCGGTATCACGTGTTTCCCTGGGAACCTCAGCCCCAAGCACACAACCTGGAGTAACCCCCATCACAGAGCTGGCGGTAGCCCCCCCTAAAAGCAAAAATGCAGCCAGCAAAAAATGAGAAGGCAACTCACAGGATAGCAGAAAAATGCTAATTATCTGTCCAATCAGAACTCTAAAGAACTTTATAAGTCAATAACAAAGATGCTAAGGGTTTGAGCAGGCATTTCTCCAAAGGAGCTGTACAAATGGCCAGTAAACAAGTGGAAAGATTCTGAATATCATTAATCATTGCAGTAATGCAAAACCACATTGCAATACTACTTCATTCCCACCAGGATGGCTATAATAATAATAACAACAGTAATAATAATAACGAGTAGACAATTGGGAATGAAGGGATTAACTGTTGTAAACAAAGTTCCCAGCTAAATCACAACCAGAAATCAACCACGTATCACAGAAACAGCTTCACCCACTCACAGCCTGATTTATCTGAGAGACATACATGCGTCCCTCTGAAGGCGTGTGACTGCAGTACAGAGCAGTCAGTGGGGGGAGAGGGCATGTGACAAGTTCTCGAGCTAACAAAGGCAAACCCTCCTGGTGTTCTAAACAAGGAGCAGGCAGGTAGACCAGCTGAGTCCTGGCCCCCGGCCACCAGACAACAGTGCAGCCCGCACTTCCAAGGACATTCTGTCTAACATAGAAAGTACAGTGAGAGGCTCAAATCTTACAGACGCCAATAAGGAATGGAGGAGACTATCGGAGCAATAACTCATGTGGGAGAGGAGCGAGAACATGGTGGGAGGGAAAAATGAAGAAAGTCCGTGAAAAATATCAGACTCCCTTAGAAGGGCAAACAGCAGAGTGATGGGAGGACCAGCAGGGAAGACAGAAAGAGGACCAGAGACCACACTCAATAGTTGCTGGAGGAGCTGACTGAACATAGATGCTCAGAGAACTGAAACAACATCCAAATGTTTGAAACAAAAGCATCATATAGTTAAACCATCAGACGTCAGTGATGGGAAAAATATTGAAGACTGCTAGGGAAGGGGTGGGGGGAGAGTCCCCTCTCTCAGATGTTCATCAACCTTCTCCATAGAAACTCTAGAAGACAGTGGAAGGACGTATCCACATTAGTTTAAAAGCCAGAAAGTAAAAGAGAAAATGGCCCCCAGCCACTGATACACTGATACTCTACCCAGCAAAAGCTTCAAGTCTGATGGAGGGAAAGACTTTTTCAGAAAAACAGAAGCTAATAGAGTTTACTACCATCACATCTATTCTTCAGTACATGCTGAAGGAAAAAGCTCTGCATAAAAAGAAGTGAAAGATCATAAAATCTTGATCACAAGTTAAACAGTAACGAGGTACCAGAAACAAACCAAAGAACAGTTCTCTGACACAGCAGCAGAAAGGTTCCCGGGGGCGGGGGGGGGGGGGAGAAAGGGACAGAGCAAAACTGGTATAATCAAATCATAAGCCAATTCCAACATAGATAAGAGTTATTTTAAATATAGAAAGTTTGATTCAGTCCCCAGGTTGTATCGTGCATAACCAGTATTTGAAGCAAATGCGTTTAGAAGGTAAAAAGAAGAAAAAGAAGAAGAAATAGGGTCACTAGGGAAAATCGTCCACATGAAAAAAAAAAAAGAAAAGAAAAACCTCAGTAGAAATACAAAACAACCAGAGAATAAGAGGTGGGGTAGGCAGTGAGTCCCATTTATAAATAATCACCCTACATATGAATATTCTGAACTCATCAATAAAAAATAGAGAGTGGCTGGAGGGTTAAAAATCAAAGTGGGTGGTGGGTGGGGGATGGTGTCCATCTATACTGTACGTACAAGAGTTCCGCTAGATATAGAGACAAACATAGGCTTCAAAGTGAAAGGCCAACAGTGCAGGAACTGCTATCCTCCCCTGATAAAAATGCTCATTCAATTAAAAATGATCAAGGGGCAGTCAAGCAAGAGAATATAGTGATCGTCAATATACATGCACCCAAATATATATACCTAAATATATAAAATAATTAGTTATAGACCTCAAGGGATACCTTGACACAATACATTAATTATAGGCACTATCAACATACCATTACACCAATAGGCAGATCACCCAGACAGTCAATTAACAAGAGAAATAATGACAGTAAATTAATTAGTTGAAGAGATGGCATTAATATATGTTATACATTGTATAGTCTTTGTAACATAAAATATTAATCTTGTACATTTACACACATATATACACACAGAAAGGAGCATATTCTAAGAGAAATACACACTTTTCTCAAGTACATGTGGGACAGTCTCAAGACTAGACCCTATAAAGGCCAGAGTGACGATACAGTGACTAAGGTGCTTGCCTTGCATGTGGCCAACCTGGTTCAGTCCCCCCGGACTATGTATGGTACCCGGAGACCAGCTAGGAGTGATCCCTGAGTGCAGAGCCAGGAGTAATCCCTGGGCACTGCTGGGTGTCACCAACCCCCACCTCTTAAAAATAGACTGCATCTGATATTGGGACACAAAAGAAACCAATACATAGATTAAAATTATATCAAGTATCTTTTCAGATAAGGTGGCTAGAAACCAGTTACAGAACAAAAATGGGGGTGCGGGGAAACTCAAATATGTGACTAAACAATATACTACTAAAACCCTCAGAGTTTTAATGAGGAAATCAAAGAGAAATTTTTTTTAAAAAATGAGCTATCAGATTCTGAGCGATGCAGTCAAAGCAGAATCAGAAGGAAGTTCATCACCCTTATGGGCCCGCTACATTAGCAGGAAGTACCGTAAACAGTGTCCCATTACACCTAAAGGAACTAGGAAAGGAGAAATAGGCAGAACGAAAAGTCAACAGGCAGAAGAAAGTAATAAAAATTAGGGAAGACAGTAAATAGAAACCAAAAAGATGGTGCAAAAAAAAATCAATGAAACCAAGACCTGGTTCCTTACAAGGATCAATAAAATCGATAAGCCCTTTCCACAGTTCACCAAGAACTAAAAAAGGGAGAAGCCCTGATTTTAAAAAAGCATCAGGAATGAAAGAGGTGATGTTACAGCTAGTTCTAAAGAAGTGCAAGCGATTGCTTCCTAACATCTGTACGAAGCAAATTAGGCAACCTAGAAGAAATAAACAAATTTTAGAAATCAGGCACACTTCCAGGATTGCACCAGAAGGAACAGAAAACTTGAACAAAGATACGGAAGAGTAATCAGAAGCGACTCCTTTGAAGAATAAAAGTGGAAATCCATATGACCCAAACAGTCCCATCTTTTCAAAGAATATGGTAGCGCTAATTTGGAAGGACATTCCAAGTGTGCACTCTCCTCAGAGCAATATTAGTCGTGATCAATCAAAAAGTAGAACTAACCCAATGCCCATCTAATGATAAATAAATCAACCAAGTGTGGTGCACATATGCAGTAATACTATTTAGCTGTCGCACTGTAGCACTGTCATACCCTCGTTCATCGATTTGCTCGAGCGGGCACCAGTAATGTCTCCATTGTGAGACTTGTCGTTACTGTTTTTGGCATATCAAATACGCCACGGGGAGCTTGCCAGGCTCTGCCGTGCGAGCAGGATACTCTCAGTAGCTTGCCGGGCTCTCCAAGAGGGATGGAGGAACCGAACCCGGGTCGGCTGTGTGCAAGGCAAATGCCTTACCCACTGTGCTATTGCTCCAGTCCTGAATGGAGTTTAAAAAAAAAAAAAGCTGTAAAATAAAAAAAAAGAATTGTTGTATGTTGCTATGGATAGACTCTGAAAATTATACAAGTGAAAGATTGCCTGTGAAATATTTAGTATAGATAAGTGTATCTAAGCATTAAACAGATTAGAGCTCTTCCTGGGTCTAGGGGTGGGCGAATCGGAGAATGGGAATGAACGGCACAGTTCTCATTCTCTTTTTGCTTTTTTTCCTTCTTGCTTTCTGCTCTTCCCCAAATTGCAGCAAGCATTTTCCCACAGAACTACATCATCCCTGGCCCAATATTTTCTCTTTATTTTATCTCAGAGGAAAATAGATCAGTAGAGAAGAATCGACCTTCATTTGGGCCTAAAACGTGGACTTGATACTCCGGAAACTCAATAACTAAATTCAGTGAAGAAGGGCCAAGCCTTCCTCCTGACCAAGTCCCCTCTTTTCCTGAGCCATTCCAGGTTAGGGTAGGAAGCCACTGGATACGTCTTAGGCCCATGGCATTTCCCGGCATTTCACTCTGCTGACATTTGGACTCAAGTATGCAGGAACGCAGGGAATTGGTATGAAAAGAATAAATTGAACTTGAGGCATTTCAGGGTAACAAAATGGCAGGTTTAAAGGAAGCGAGATATATACAGGCGTTGTCGGGAGCCAGGAAGCATGCAGACGCTTGGAGCCTGAAGCTCCCCACTCTCCCTGCTTGCTCGTTTCAAACAAGCTGCTCGAAACTCCTTGAGCCTCAGGTTAGATCATGAGAAGATGGTGACAATTCTACTTCTGCGGTGTGAAGTGACGTGGGATGGAAAAAGCGGGGCACGTGCTAAGAATTTTATTAGGTGGCGGTGATTCCTTTCAGCAGGGGACCTCGGGAGTGAGAGGGCCTGGTGGGCCCCATGATGCCCTGGCACGCCTGTCCAGTTCTCACTCTTAGCACCATGCTAGGAGAAGGCATGCTTGCCAAGGAACAGCATCCTCATCTGCAAAATAAGGATGGTCACCTTCACCCTGCGGCTTGTGTGTTGACTAAAGGGAGGACCCGTGAAAGGGTTTCTTGTGCCCGACACCTGGGATGTGTAGAATGAATTCATTCATTCAACAGATGTTTGCCGAATTGCCTGCCTTCTGCCAGCTACCGTTCCCGGCCCTTGACCATGTAGCACTGAGCAAAACGAATCAAAGCCTGTGCCCTGGTGTGATTACCAAATGGGTACAGGGGCTAAAAGATATTTCCAGTTGTCTCGGAAGTGACAACAGGCATGGGGCTAGGGCCCAGGAGAGAGTGTGAGGAAAGGAGACAAATAGTGAACTCAGTATCGGCAGAAAGGGAGGGCCAAGCGGGGGTGAGAGAAGTGATGAGGTCTCAAAGGGTTGATGACCAATGGTCAAAGATTCTTTCCCAGCAGAAATTTCCCAGGAATGTGCAAATCGTATTTTTCCATGGAACAATTGGGAGAAACTTAAGAATATACTAATAAACTTAGAGGATAGAGATTTATCTCACTCTTAGATCCCATTTCTGTGAATAGTAGGCTAAGGAAAAATGAAGAAAATGCGTCTAGGCCTCCAAATATTCATAAATCTAATTCAAATGAGCTTGCCACCTGTTTGTTCAGAGGCAGAAAGGAAGAAAGAAAATGAAAAGAATGAAAAGAAACAGATGAGATGAAGCCTTAAGTTTTTGCAACATAAAAGTTGCCCAGACTAGAAAATTTGTGCAGTCTTTCGAAATAGGCAAAGTCATCAGTGTTACTTTTCTGATAGACGCCAGATCACGTAAAGGATTTAAAACCGCAGGACACACTGACAATGAGAAGTTAACGGACATTTTAGAGTGGAGTTTCCACACTCTGGTGGGGTTCAGTCATTCTAGGAGATTGTTAAAAGGAACAAAGCAAGCCCCCCATCCCCCCAGACTTGTTGAATATGAGTCTTTGGGGGGGAGGGCAGAGGGTGGGGCTGGGTACAGAGATGGGATTGGAAGTCTCTGGACACCGAATGTAACAGGCCGGGGCTTTTGGATGCAGATCTATTCCTTTGCAGTATCTTTACTTGCAACATAGAAATCAGCTTTCCTGGAGTGAAGAGGTGTGATTTGGGTTCTATTAAAGGTAGTTGTGGGGGCTGGAGCGATAGCACAGCGGGGAGGGTGTTTGCCTTGCACACGGCCAACCTGGGTTCGATTCCCAGCATCCCATATGGTCCCCTGAGCACCACCAGGAGTAATTCCTGAGTGCACAGCCAGGAGTAACCCCTGTGCATCGCCAGGTGTGACCCAAAAAGAAACTAAAAAGGTAGTTGGGGGTGGGGGGGTAGAGATGCAGTACAGGAGTTAAGACATTTGCCTTGCATGAGACCTACCCCAGATTAGTCCCCACCACTGCAGCTGATCGCTAGGAGTGACCCCTGAGGCACCACAGGGTGTCACCCAAAAGTCTACCAAATAAATTTATAGTTTGGGTTATTTAAGTGCTCATCTTCCTTCTTGAGCGCCTGGACAGTACAGGGAGGGTGTGAGGCGGGCTCATCGCTACTGAGACCCGTCTGATTTTGATTGTTGCTCCTAGTTGAAAATGCTAAGGACACGGTTCAGAGTGCTAGAGCACATTCCTCGTATGTGTGCCCTGCCCCCAGCACCTTCGAGTGTGACCCCCACACGAGCAGGGTTAATAAAGAGTAGCATTGGAGCACTGTCATCCCATTGTTCATTGCTCTAGCGGGCACCAGTAATAACATCTCCATTGTGAGCCTTGTTGTTACTGTTTTTGGCATATCGAATACACCACAGGAAGCTTGCCAGGCTCTGCTGTGCTGGTGGAATACTCTCGGTAGCTTGCCAGGCTTTCTGAGAGGGACAGAGGAATCGAACCCAGGTCGGCTGCGTGCAAGGCACATGAAAAGTCAATAAATAAATAGCCAGTTACTCTGGTGTTGTTTGTGTGTGTTCTAGAATGAAGACTTCATCCCAGCTGATTGTGACAGTTATTTACAGCACTGCCTGGTTGTTTGCTCTCTGTTCTGCTTCATACCCAAATGTATCCACGTAGAAACTTACTTTTTTAAGAGCCTTTTTGATTCCTGTTTGTATTTTCTTCTCTTCAAATTAAATAGATTTAGTTCTTGAAAGAAGCAGCATCAATTTACCACTAATCTCACATCGTTTTAATGAGAACAAAAGCGAAGTGCTCCAAAATGACTTGCTATTAAGCTATCAAGCACATTTGAGGAATTAGAGACCTCATTGAGTTCATTAAATGCATGAGAAGAGAAAGAATTGTTTGGAAGTGGGTATGATCCGCATGTATAGGCTTCGTTGGAGGTTTAGAATCTTAAATAAAGCTTTCTCCTTTCATGTCGCTGCCATTTCTCTTTGTTCCTTCATTGTAATCCTGTTTGGGAAAATTCGCAGGGTAAAGGGGATAGTTTTAGCCTATTAACAGACTTTAAAGCATCACAAAATTATTTCTCGAGGTTTGCTTTTCTGTTTAATCTTTAATTTATACTGTCCTCGCTTCATAGATTTTTTTCTTCTGTGAATCTAGAAGATTTACACTAATGCGATAATAAATCAAGTTGGCGTTAGGCATAAGCAAATTAACACCACTCCCCCCCACCTCAGTCGCTGGATAACAAAAAGCTCCTTCCTCCACATGGACTCAGGAAAAAAGTGTGCTTGGATTTCAGCTCTGACAGGCCACGTGCTGGTTTGGGTCTGGTTGGGTCTGAAAGGCAATGGACGGGATTTGGAGGGGGTGGGGGTGAGGTGGGGGCAGCAGCTGTAAAGACCCCCTTGGAAGAAATGAATTGCTGGAGGGGCTGGAGCAATAGCACAGCGGGTAGGGCATTTGCCTTGCACACAGCCTACCTGGGTTCGATTCCCAGCATCCCATATGGTCCGCTGAGCACCGCCAGGAGGAATTCCTGAGTGCAAAGCCAGGAGTAACCCCTGAGCATCACTGGGTGTGACCCAAAAAGCAAAAAAAAAAAAAAAAAAAGAAAAAGAAAAAGAAATGAATTGCTGGAAGGACTCAGGGTCTGTAAGGGGGTCTGGGTGCTGAGGGGACACCCTTTTTTAAAAAAAATTTATTTTTTTGCGTTCTTGGGTCACACCCGGAGATGCACAGGGGTGACTGCTGGTTCATGCACTCAGGAATTACTCCTAGCAGTGCTCAGGGGACCCTATGGGATGCTGGGAATCGAACCCAGGTCGGTCTCGTGCAAGGCAAACGCCCTCCCCGCTGTGCTATCGCTCCGGCCCCGAGGGGACACCCTTTAACAGAGGATCCTGGAGATTCTCTTTGCAGGACCCGAGCTTCCGGCATTTCCTCGTGCCTTCTCCTCACCTGGGATGCCTTGAACTGTTGGGAGTCACTGGTTTAGAGCATCCCCACGAGTAACCAGAAGCCAGTGGGGCTCGGAAAGTGACCCGAGCCCAGTCGGCCACGACTCTACCAGGAACCGAAGTGACAGTGCTGGCGAGGTTGGGGCTCGGAGCTGCTCTGCGCCCCCACATCTCAGGGCA
The DNA here is from genome assembly GCF_027595985.1 of Sorex araneus. Lineage (NCBI taxonomy): Eukaryota > Metazoa > Chordata > Mammalia > Eulipotyphla > Soricidae > Sorex > Sorex araneus. Next base: position 228,269,028 of record NC_073304.1, read on the forward strand.
CCTGCCCCCAGGAACTCCCCACCGGCGCCTCCCCCAGGGGCGTGGCAATGGGCTGGGTTTGGTCTGGCCTGACTCCTGCCCAGATTGTGAAGTCCTGGTCCACATCTTCCTGCCTTGGTCTCATCCCAGGGCTCCCTCGCTCCCACTTCCTGCCAGACGGCCAAGTTGGAGTCGTATCAGCCAGGCTTATTCATTTCCCTTCGGAGTCTCTTCACCAAGCGAAACACGGCTCTCCTGGCTTCCGGCAAGAGTCGGGATAGTGTGGTTAGCTGATGGGTGCCATGGAAGTAGACAGTTTCCATTAAAGGCGCGTAATTTATTTGTTTATTTATTTATTCATTTATTTTTAATTTGGGGGTCACACCCGGCGATGCTCAGGGGTTCCTCCTGGCTCTGCACTCAGGAATTACGCCTGGTGGTGCTCGGGGGACCCTATGGGATGCTGGGAATCGAACTCGGGTCGCTTGCATGCAAGGCAAATGCTCTACCCGCTGGGCTATCGTTCCAGCCCCTAAAGGCGAGTGATTTAGCAGAAGCAAATTTGGATTCTTGAAAGACAGAGCAGAGACTTTCTGAATGGCTGATTCGAAAGTAGGGAGAATGCACGAATAGTCAAAGAATGAAATGGCAGATTAAAGTACTGATCCTGAGGAGGTAAGAGAGTAGAATGCATAAGCTGTGCCAGTGAGATGAGAAATCTGGACAAAAGGCACACGTTTATAGAAAATGTGGCTGAATGGTGAATAAACAGAGAACTCTAAATTGTTCTATAGATATTAAATTGAGCATTTAATTTTCATTATCTCATTAGTGAAAACATCGGGCTTACATGAATTTATGCTCATGTTCTTATCAGACTATCAAGGAGCAGATAATTCCAATAATAAACTCCATTTAAGGAAAAAAGCAAAAGAGGGAATCCATGTGGTAGTTCAGGCAAGGCCAGAGAATCTCAATATAAAAAATCATCCAGGGACAGTAAAAATTATATTACGCACTAATTTTTATATTTAGGTGTAAGATTTCTAACAAAAATTGTAAACAGAATATAACACTATATTAAAATGTATCTAAGCTAGAATGCAGGAATGCAGGGGTGATTTTATGTTAACAATCACATTATTAATGCAATGCAGTGCCAGATGAAAGGGAGTCCACATGATCAGTGAAGAAAGAGCCCCGGACAAGATCCTACCCCATCTGTAATAAATAATCTTTGGGGGGAGGAGCTGGTTTGGGCCACACACCTGGGCTCTCTGCTGGCACTGCTTTAGGGTCCCTGTGTGGTGCCAGGGATCAAACCAGGGTCAGCCTCCGGCAAGGCAAACACCTCAACCCGTCTGCCACCTCCTCAGCACTGTGATAAATAATATTTTTGTTGGTTTATTTGGTTGGTATTTTTGTTTGTTTCGGGACCACACCCGGTGATGCTCACAGGTTACTTCTGGCTCTGCACTCAAGAATGATTCCTGGCGGTGCTCAGGGAGCAATATGGGGTGGTGAGGGGCTTGCCCCCAGGTTGGCCGCGTACAAGGCCAATGCGCTACTTGTTGTACTATGCAGGTGATGATCTTAATGACCCCAAGTGGTACTCTTAACGAGCAGGCGAGGAGAAACCCTCTCGGGGATGAGGAGTATCAGCTGAACCATTTATAGCGTCATTGTTAGGCCAGAACACCCGGGACGCCTTTTAGAATCGGGGAAATAGAAGGATGCCCGCTCTCTCCTGGCTGTTAGTTAATCAACATGGCAGAAAATCTAGGAAAAGAAAGAAATAGGGGTGAATCCAGTAAGAAGAGAACCTCATAAAAGTGCTCTAAGCATTAAGTAAAAGCAAACGTATCAATACTTGAAATGAAAAATTGATTCACCGCCAGGTTATAATGCTGCGTAAGTTTCCGGAGTTCAGCATGCCTAGTTGTGCCTCACTGCGTCGACCTTCCAAGTCCTGGTGTTTGTCTACACTGCCCGACCTACCCTCTCCATTAACTCCTCACTCACTCCTCCCCTGGCCCCTTCCCTCTGGTGACCACCATTTTTTTCACAAAGTTTTTCAGGAGTTATTTTATTCGGTGTTATTGGTGTTGTTTATGTTTCACCCTTTAAAGGTATCATCCCTTAATCAGGCAGTAAGTCACTGTCTGACTTACTCTGCTGGCGTCATCACCTTAAAGCCCATTCATTTTATTGCAAAAGGCAAGACTTCATCTTTTTTAAATAGCTAGGTAATATTTCACTGAGTATATGGACCAGAACTTTTGTATTTTGCCATCCATCGGTGGACCTTTGTGTTGTTCCTGTGTCTTGGGCATTGTGGAGACTGCTATAAACATCACCTTGTATCACCTGTCATCCCGTTGCTCATCGATTTGCTCGAGCGGGTTCGAGTAACATCTCCATTTGTCCCTGTCACGTGCTAGTGTAGCCCACTGGCCTCTGATTGCTCTAGGAACACGAAGAGCATCAAACCGTTTTAGCAGCCTCTCCTTACTTGTCCTTCCCAATGCTGCCGTATTGGGGGCTTTTTTTAGGGTCAGGGGAATGATGCCCATTATTGTTACTGGTTTTGGCATATTGGATACGCTATGGGGAGCTTGCCAGGCTCTGCCATATGGGCGGGATACCCTCAGTAGCTTGCCGGGCGCTCCGAGAGGGACAGAGACTCCCTATGCTATAAACACAGGGATACAAATATCTTTTTTAATTAGTGCTTTTATATTTTTTAATAAATACTTTAGAGTGGTAGCACTGTATTATCATTATTTCACTTTGATATTTTTTTTCTTTTTTTTTTTTTTGGTTTTTGGGTCACACCCGGCGATGCACAGGGGTTACTCCTGGCTCTTCACTCAGGAATTACCCTGGCGGTGCTCAGGGGACCATATGGGATGCTGGGATTAGAACCGGGGTCGGCCGCGTGCAAGGCAAACGCCCTACCCGCTGTGCTATCGCTCCAGCCCTCACTTTGATATTTTTAAGAAATTGCATTCTGTTTCCCATAAAGGCTATCCTAGTTTACACGCAGAAATGCAAATCTGAACAATGAGATGGTAGTCCACATCCACTGTGAAGGACTTAATAATAGTTTTGAGTAAAGTGGGTTTTCACAAGAATTCAAGGAGAAATTCAAACTCCTGCCCCTGTCCTTGGGAAGGAAAATGGCACAGCTCCTTTGGAAACTAGTTTGACAGGTCCTCAAAAGCTTCACACCGAGTTCCCATATGAATGCTTTAGAAATGCCACTGGTTGGGCCAGAGATAGTCCATTAGGTAGGGCTGCTTGATTTGTATTTAGCCGACCTGGTTTCATCTTCAGCATTCCATATGGTCCCCCAAGCACTGCCAGGAGTGATTCCTGAGTGCAGAGTCAGGAGTTACCCCTGAGCATTGCCAGGTGTGGCCACTCCTCCCTGCAAAATTCCACTCCTTTCTATATCTGTAACAAACGAAATCATATTCTCCCCAGCACCCAAAAAGAACTTAAACAGGATTGTTTTCAGCTGCCTTTCAGTAACTCCAGTCAAACAGCCATTTAGATCCTGCATCAACTGACAGATATACTAGCCCTGGCATATTTAAAACAAACAAACAAACAAATAAACAAAATAGATGGATTATTTGACAATGGAAAGTGATAAAGTTTCCACGCCAAAAAAAAGGAAGAAAGAAAGAAAGAAAGAAAGAAAGAAAGAAAGAAAGAAAGAAGGAAGGAAGGAAGGAAGGAAGGAAGGAAGGAAGGAAGGAAGGAAGGAAAAGGAAAAAGAAAAAAAAAACCTCCTCTGAAAGAAGCTGGTCACCAGAGGCTGCCCATTGTAAGACTCCATTTATGTGAAGTTTCCAGAAAAGAAAAATCCATATAAACAGAAAGTAGGTTAGCGATGCCCAGTGGCTTGGTTCAGGAGGGGAGTAACTGCTGATCAGGGTGTGAGGCTGCTTTTTGAAGTGATTAAAATGTTCTGGAATTTGATGGTGGTGATAAACAGCTCCACACGTACGCTAATGCCATTCGCTTGTACAGGCTAAAGGTGTGAACTTTATGACATGTGAATTATATCTTACTAAGGCTGTTATTAAAAATAGGAAGTCTGACTGTGCTATTTGAGCTTGAAGGTGTGGACCAAAAATGCTCACCGTGCTGAGGATATGAAATGCCATGTTGGCCGGCAGTCTGGCAGTATCCTGTAAAATCTTCATTTGATTTATGAGCTATCAGTTCAACTTCCTAGCATAGGCCCTAGAAACTCTGAACCATGCACCAGAAGGCATGTTCCGGAATGTTCATGGCAACCTGGATCATGCAGGAACAGACTTGAAGCGCCCAGATGCCTGTTAACAGAACAATTGATTCTGATCTGCTCGCACAACCGAACATTTGAAAGCGGCGAAAATGAGTACAGCTTCCAATAAAATGTTAAGAGTGAATCAGAAACGGTTGCCTGAGAAACAGCCACTTGCAGGAACTTTCGTTGGACATGTTTATATAGTTTGAAAAGAACAGTAAAACGGCAAACGTGTTAGGAACACCTGCACACATGTGTGGTAATTGTTAATCCGGGAAGTAAAATTTCAGATAGTGATCAATTCTCTAGACGTGTCGGGGTGGAGCTGGGAGGAGACACGGGCATTGCATCCCAGGAAAGTTTTTTTCACGGATTCAAAGCAAAGAATGAAGAGGAAAGAGTCAATAACATTAAAAAAAAAAGTCAATAACATTGACTGCAAATGATTGATCACTAGCCTTTTGTAAGCCCAGCTAGAATAAAGTAACTTCTGTCTTAATTCCACACGGTCCATAAAAGAAATAAAAAACGCATCTGTGCCTTGGACCTCAGCGTTACTCGGCTAACTCACCTTCATCATCTCAGTCTTTCAGATCCCCCTTTTGATCATTGTGGCCTTACCTTTATTTTCCCCATCTCCTTACGCATAGAGAAGGTTTTGTCTTCATCCCAGTGCTTACTCACCGCTCTCTCTCTCTCTGATCCCTTGCCATCTTGAACTTCTACTGCGTCTACATGCTAAGCCTCTCCCTCTTTAATCTTTACTGTCCACTTTATCTGCATGAAGTGCCCAGGAAAGTTCCATAATTTGCCCCTAGTCACAACCACCCAGATCTGTTTAGCTTCCGAGCTTATGCTTTTCTCACTGTTCTCTCCTGCTCCCTTGCTGGCAGCTGTTGCTCTGAATACTTCATCGAAGCAGCTTGAATTGAGGAGAGAGATTGCTGGAGTAGTTCTAGGGTCCGGATAATGCAAAATTGACCCAACGTGGCGAGAGAAATAACGAGAGAAGACCATAACTTTGCGCTTTGAATGAGAGTAAGGCGCGTACTTACTGTTCTCTTTTTTTTTCTTGGTATTATTTTTAAAATAAACAGGAATGACATTTCTTTTGTGAGGGAGGTGGACGGTTTGGGGTCACACCCAGCTGTGCTCAGGGCGGCATGGCGAGCCTCTCAATAAAGACGATCCTAGAGTCTCAGCGCAGCTCAAAGAGCTAATGATTGATTAAACTCTCAGACACGTCCTCTCAGCTTCTCTCCCAAGCTTCCAACTCATCCAGCAGAGGGAATAGCTTCTGTCAAGTACTGAGTTTCCAGTTGTATATTGAAACATCTACAGATTGAAATAGCAACTACTGTAAAAAAAAAAAAAGTTTTCATAAACTTACTGATTAATAATTCATATTCGTTGCTCTTTTTCTCTTACTCAAGTGATGCAGAAAGTAGAAAATATCTAAAACTATAAACAGAATATTAATGGGACTTATAAACACACCAAATTAGACGAAACAGTTTATTACTTAACCAATAATTCACTTAGCATCGTTTCCTCATTGACCCGTGGCAACGTTTTTGGATGTCTTTGTATTGTTTGGGGACTACATCTGGGGGTGCTGGGGGGTGCTGCCAAGATGGCTGCTTGGGGACCTCTCCTGGTGTTGGGTATTAAACTCAGGCACCCCCCCATGCAAAGCCTGAACACTAGCTCTTTAAGCCTTTCTTCTCCCTAAAGTCAATTTTTTTATATCTGAAATTACATTTGAGATTAATCTTTCTGCTTCAAACAAGCGCCATAACAAGAAGTGTGTCACTCATATGCAAATGAGTATGTTAAAAATCTAGATGATGTATGTTAAAAATATGTTAAATAAAGCAGTCGTTTTTCATATACATCTGTCAAACCATACATTAGATTATCGTGTAACGCTTAACAGGAGCAAAGACATAAAAATATTATGGAAGGTAGAGTTTAAAAAAAATTAATTGGCCCATTTACATTTGGTCTTTGATGATAAATTCTTTTTAGCACATCAGAGAATAGTTGCTTCTTCCCTAGAGCAAAATAAAGGGTGTTTTTTTTTTCCTGCCTCGTTCTCTGAAAGTTTGTATTACTGCCCAAGTAATAAATGAATCTCAGCTTCTGTGGCCGCTGCCTCAGAGAGCTTCTCTGAGGGCGAGCTTTTGAAATATGATTAGATCTTAATGCTTTAACTATTTCCATAAGCTTGTTTCATAGTTGTTGGGTTTTTTTTTTAATTCAGTGAGTGCGGTGGAAATTCATATAAATCTTAGGTGATCATTTATGGGTGTTAGCCACATAAGTATATGTTGCAATGGTGAGAAACTTAATCTGTCTGTGTTCTTCCCCGCACCCCTTCTCTTCTTCCTGCAAAGGATTCTCAGATGCTGGGCATGAAGTCGCACGCACACCTGGTTGTGACGCTCACACAGCTTGGGTTGTGGGACCTTGCCGAGGGTCACACTCTTTTGCTCTGGTGCTTGCGCGTCACCAGGCTGTGGTGCAGCTGGCAGTGACCCAGGGTGCCCGGGTCCCGGCTGCAGAGCTGCCGGGCACAGAGAAACAGGCTCAGCAGAGAACCAAAGCTCAGGGGTCCTGCTGAGGGGTCCCACTTGCGCACGGCAGGCACTTTGGCCCTCGCACCATCTCCCAGTCCAGCATTTCTGTAGTACAGTCAAACCCCAGTGTTATTTGTGTGTGTGTGTTTGTTTTTATTGAATCACTGTGAGATACATTTACAAAGCTTTCATGTTTGGGTTTCAGCCATACAATGATCAGACACCCATCCCTCCACCAGTGCACATTCTCCACCACCAGTGTCCCCAGTATATTCCCCCTCCCCCTTCCAGCCCACCCCCTGCCTCCATGGCAGACCATTTCCCCCGTACTCTCGCTCTACTTTTGGGTACCATGGTTTGCAATACAGATACTGAGAGGCCATCACGTTAGGTCCTTTATCTACTTTCAGCACACATCTCCCATCCTGAACGATCCCTCCAACCATCACTGACTTAGTGATCCTTTCTCTGTCCCAGCTGCCTTCTCCCCCAGCTCATGAGACAGGCTGCCAACTATGGAGCAGTATTCCTGGCCCTTGTATCTACCGTCCTTGGGTATCAGTCTCATGTGATGTTATTTTATATTCCTCAAATGAGTGCAGCATTCTATGTCCCTCTCTTTCTGACTCAGTTCACTTAGCATGATCCTCTCCATGCTATTCTTTAGGTTCTCGTAAATGCACATTATTTAACCACTGTGTTGACACTCTAGACTAAGTGCATCTAATACAAATTTAGCATCTTCAGGAATAGGGCAGAGTTCAGGATTATGGTAATAGCAATCTAAGGGTTTTTTTCCCCTAAAATTGGATCTACCAGTATTTACTGAGGACATACTGAGTGATCTCATTCCACAGAGAGTGACAAAGCCTTAAGATGAAACATCAGCAACTTGATCCTAAATCTACCTGTTTTCTCACCTGACCCATAGAAGATGCTTATGGGTGTCTTCTCACTTCCCTTCACTCTCCAATCCCTAATGTATGTTTTAAGAAAGACCTTTAAACAGTAAAAACAGATCAAGAAGTATCATCATTAGCCGTCCACCGCTGTTTGGAGAGTGCCATTGACAATTTAATACGATCAAGTGATAGGTGAATCAAACTTCTTCTCAACATTCAACCCAATAAACATCAGCGCCTGGTACATGAAAGCACCGTGCAAGTGTTTTGTTAAATGCACAACAAGCTGGAGCTTTGTGAATGACATTAATTCTTCACCCATTCTGAGAGTTTTAAAGGTGGAAGAGAGAGTGAAGATAGCTCCTCAAAAACCATTGCTATTCTGTTTGATCAATCCTAGTAACCTACAAAGCATAATTAGATTTTTTTTAAAAAAAGCTCTACTTAGCTTTTGTGGTTTTTAAACCAAATTTCATCATTCAATAAAATGTTCGAAAGGTTCATCCTTGCAGGACTAGAGATACTATAGTACGGGGGTGAGGTGCTTGGAGCAGAGCCCGCCCGGACTGATCCCTAAGGACCACCAGATTGTGGCCCCAAAACAATAAAAGCTGTTTCAAAATCATGGAATAGCATGGGGGAAGGTTTATAATATAATGTATTACTGTATCACTGTCATCCCATTGATCATCGATTTGCTTGAGTGGGTGCCAATAACATCTCCATTCGTCCTAGCCCCGAGATTTAGCAGCCTCTCTTCACTCGTTCTTCCCAGCAGTGCCGCATTGGAGGCTCTCTCAGGGTCAGGGGAATGAGACCCATCATTGTTACTATATTTGGCATATCGAATACACCACGGGGAGCTTGCCAGGCTCTGCCGTGCGGGATAATATAACGTGAAGTAGAAAAACACTGGTCAGGACCCCCTTTCCCACCCCCCCTTCCCCGACTCCTCTCTGAAGGCTGAGTGGATGTGGAGGACAGAAGGGTCATGTCAGCTGCCACGTCGGCCAGGGGCAGGAGCCCAGGCGCCTCTGTCTCACCTGGCTCTCTCCCGGTGGGCAGTGGAGCCCCCTTGCCCCCTCGCCCCCTTCCGGAGCAGACCCAGCCCCCTCTCCTCAGACCCCAACCAGCATGCTGTTGCGAGGGACCCCTAGGCCCCTGTGTTGGCCAGAGGCCGGTCAAAGCTTGTTTTACAAGCCCTGAATCCAGACCCCTCGGCCCGTCCTCGCCTCCATCCATAGACTCCGGCCCAGAAACCCGCCCCCACCCTGCCCCTTGGCACCTTTCACTTCCTTGTCGTCACTCCTTTCCTGAGTGACAGTTCGTGGGTGGGGGAGCAAGCTGGATATGAGGCAGACTGGCCCCCCCAAGCCCCGCCCTTACTAGCAATAACCCAAGGACTGGGACTCCGGCATGCGCTCAGGTGCTTCTTTCTGACTTTGAGTTTTCTTTGTAATATTTTAAATATTTTTTTGTATTTATTACGCACACGCACGCACAGCCCCATTCATTGTTGATGGTGTGATGACGGGGGCCTAAGGGAAGCGGACCGTCACCCTCAGGGCTCACTTACCTGACTCTCAGCCTGTGAGGAAGGAGACCGGAAGGCTGAGGGTAGGTGAACTTTCCCGGGACGGTGGAGTTCACAGAAAAGGAGGACGGAAGGAGACGTGGAGAGCTTTGGGTGCCAGTGACCTGTGACTTCGAGGTTCTTTTTCTTTTCCTTTTCTTTCTCTCTTTCTTTCTTTTCTTTCTTTCTTTCTTTCTTTCTTTCTTTCTTTCTTTCTTTCTTTCTTTCTTTCTTTCTTTCTTTCTTTCTTTCTTCCTTTCTTTTCTTTCTTTCTTCTTTCCTTCTTCCTTCTATCCTTCCTTCCTTTCTCCCTTCCTCCCATCTTTCTCTCTCTCTTTCTTTCTTTCTTTCTTTCTTTCTTTCTTTCTTTCTTTCTTTCTTTCTTTCTTTCTTTCTTCCTTCCTTCCTTCCTTCCTTCCTTCCTCCCTCCTTTCTTCCCATATTTCTCTTTCTTTATCCTTCCTTCCTTCCTTCCTTCCTTCCTTCCTTCCTTCCTTCCTTCCTTCCTTCCTTCCTTCCTTCCTTCCTTCCATCCTTCCTTCCTTCCTCCCTTCCTTCCATTTTGATTGACCTTAAATTATGGTTATTCATGACTGAGTTTCAAGCATAATGTTTCAACACCAATCCCTTCACCAGGGTTTACTCCCCTCTACCAATGTCCCCAGTTCCCCGCCCACCCCGCTGCTGCCTCTGTGGCAGGCACTTACCCCCCACGCACCATTTTTCTTTTTGGCTCAGTGGTTTACATTATAGTTACTGGTAGGGTATCCTGCATGTGGCTCTCGTGTCCCTTCCCTGTGTCCCTCTCCCCACACCTGAAGACCAGTTTGCATGTTCTTTGTTTCTGTTGTTTCAGGACAGTGGTTATTCCCACACTATCTGTCCCTCTCGCTCTGACTAACTTCATTCAGCACGATACTCTCCAGATCCATCTACCTGGCAGCAGATCTGCAGGATTTCCTCTTTCCTAACGGCTGAGTAGTATTCCATTCTGTATCCAGTCATTTGTTCTTGGGCACTTGGATTATTTCCAGAGTTTGACTATTGTGAACAGTGCAGGAGTGAACACAGGCATGGAAAGGTCTTTTCTGGATTGTGTTTTAGTGGAATTGCTAGGTCATGTGGAAATTCAATTCCTAATTTTTTGGTTGGAATTGCTGGTTCATATGGAAACTCAATTTCTAATTTTTTAATTGTTTTCCCAAAAGTCTGGACCAGTCAACATTCCCACTAGCAATGAGTGAGGGTTCCTTTCTCCCTCACAAACATGCCAACACTAGTTGTTTTTGTTATTTTTGATGTGTGCCAGTCTCTCTGGTGTGAGGTGATATCTCATTGTTTTTTGATTTGCATTTCCCAAGTGGTGTCGGGAAAACTGGTCAGCCAGTGCAAAATAAGTGAATATCATGCATATCATGCACAGACATTAAGATATCAAATTAAAATGAGTTAAAAACCTTGATATCCTACCTGAATCCATGTTACTTCGAGGTAAAACAGAGGCAAAACCCTCCATGACATTGAAACTAGAGGCTTTTTTTTTTTGCTTTTTGGGTCACACCCAGCGATGCACAGGGGTCATTCCTGGCTCTGCACTCAGTAATCACCCCTGGCGGTGCTCAGGGGACCATATGGGATGCTGGGAATCGAACCCGGGTTGGCCGTGTGCAAGGCAAACGCCCTACCCGCTGTGCTATTGCTCCAGCCCAAAGCTAGAGGCATTTTTAAGGATCCAGCACTATTAGCCAAGCAAGCAGAAACACAGATAAATAAATGGGATGAAATTAAGTTATTAAACTTCTTCATCTCAGAGGAAATAATGACCAGGATACAAAAACACCCCACAATGAGAAAATATTTGCCCTTCAGAATTCAGCCCTCTTCATTCTGCAATTCTCATCTTCTTCTTTCTCAGTAGATTAAACACCTTGTCATTCCACTGGGATAATCTTGAGCAAGTTTTTTTTTTTTAACCCTTGATGCCTCTCAGTTTCATTGTCAATGAGGATAATAACTGTGCCTACCTCAGAGTTTCTGTTAATATGGTCAAACATTTTAAACACCACGCCAGAGTAAGAGTCAAATAAATATTTACGGTTTTGCCCTTGTCATCATTCTCATCATCATTAGTCTTGTCACCCGGGATTTCTCTGAGGGGAAACTACCTCCCGGCTTTCCCCAGAAATGCCCTGTGCCTCGTCCCTTTGTGACACACCCCTCAGCGTTACCCTCCTGTCAACATAAGTTTGCTGACAACGAGGGGACTCAAAATAAATGTCTGTGACATCATCCCAGGGACAGACCAGTTTAGTGCATACAATTAGTTTGTGGGTGCACAGGGGTGTGGGTGTGCCTGTGTGTTTGCATGAATCAAAAAAATCTAACCTGCGTGTAATCACATGGAAGTGAGCCAGTGTAGGAAGAAATGAAAGAAATTGGGGTGGTGTGAGGGCGGGCGATGGAGGGAGGACTAATAATTCAGCCCTTTGATAGTGGCAGGAGGGAAGAAGAGGCTGGAGACCCTGTTTGGGTGAAGGAATTTTTCTCCTTAACCCTTCCGGGGTGGGGGGGGCATTTTTCTGCCTTTTCGGTTTTTTGGAACTTTTCGCCGAGTTGATGTTTGTCCTCCTTAGATGTTTGATAGAATCCACTAGCAAAAGCACCTGCGTTTGAGAGGTGGGGAGCTGTGTTTTATATCACCCCTTCAGTTGCTTTTGGTCATTTGTGTCATTGGGGAGGTCCGCTGTATCTAAACAGTGTTGTTCACGCTACTTCCTTGCTCCCTGACAGGCTGACAGCAAAGTCCCTGGGATTAGTCACTTCTCTCTTCTCAGTGTGGTTTCTGATCAGTCTCTCTCTCAAGTCTCATTCATTATAGTCATCTCTTCTCAGAGAACCAACTTTGGGTTTTATTGATTTTCTCTCTCGTTTTGTTTTCCATTTCATGGATGTCTATTCCTTATAGTTACAATTTTCTCCTCCTTATTTTGTCTGTGGAATGGAACGATAGCACAGCAGGTAGGACACGCAGCTGGCCTGGGTTTGATTCCTCTGTCCCTCTCGGAGAGCCCGGCAAGCTACTGAGATTATCCCGCCTGCACGGCAGAGCCTGGAAACCTACCCGTGGCATGTTCAATATGCCAAAAACAGTAACAAGAAGTCTCACAATGGAGACATTACTGGTGCCCACTCAAGCAAGTCGATGAACAACGGGATGACAGTGCTACGGTGCAGTGCTGTTTTGTCTGTAATTTCTGTTTCTCGTGGCTTCTCATGAATCCTGAACACTTATTGTAGAACAATTTTGGGGAGAGTTTTCTCTGCTAGTTAGTAAAATAATTAAAAACTACAATTTCGCTATTAGTATTGATTTAGTTATATTTCATAAATTCTATTCTTCCATTTTTATTAATTTTAATTAATTTCAAAATTATTTCTAACTTCCCTTTTGATTTCTTCTTTGACTCAAAAATTTGGTATTTTTTTTCTTTTCCAAATAATTGGGAAATAGGTTTATTTCTGTTGTAAATTTCTAATTTAATTTTGTTGTGGTCAGTGATTATGTTCTGTATTATTTGATGTTCTGTATGAAATTTGTTGTATAGCCCAAAACATCGTCAATCTTGATTTATTGGCCATGCTTGGAAGTGGCATTTTTAAAATCATCTTTGTGTCCTCATTAATTTCACTTTTTCCCTAACAATTCCTGAAAGGAAGTATTACCAACTTATCTATTATAATTTGTGGATTCACCTACTTCTCCAATTCCCTCAGTCCTTGCCTATATATTTGGAAGCTCTGGAATTAAGTTGAGGCACATGAGGATTGATGTGTCATTTTATGAAATAGATTATGAAAAAAAATGTATTTTTCTCTGCTGAACCTTTTGTGTTCTGAAATCTACCTGGATATAGCAGGGCTGTGCCACCCATAAGTCCTCTTGGCATGATACATATTTCTCCATCATTTTCATTTTAACTTTCAAAAAAAATTAAAGTGCTTATCTTAAGACTATTTCTTAATCCAGTCTGACAACTTTAGTCACTGTAATGGGATTTTTTTTTAACCATTTATACTTTTGGAGAGCCCGGCAAGCTACCGAGAGTATCCTGCCCGCACGGCAGAGCCTGGCAAGCTCCCCGTGGCATATTTGATATGCCAAAAACAGTAACAAGTCTCAAAATGGAGACATTACTGGTGCCCGCTTGAGCAAATCCATGAGCAACAGGATGACAGTGATACAGTGATACTTGGCATAACTATCGATATCCGTTCTGCTGGTTTTCTTCTTTTCACTTTTGAGGGGTACACACAGCATTGCTCAGGGAGCCGCCTTAAGGTTTGGCACTTGGGGGGTAGTTACCAGCAGTTTTGGTGAGGACCAAAATTTTTCGTAGTAGCTGTTGTAGATTTTCGGAGTTGGTTTCCATTTAGCATTTTCCATCTTCCTGGACTTTTGGATTTCATACAGTGTGCATCAGCTGGGGATAAATGCCCGACTGTTGTGTGACAATGACAGTATTTCATTTGTAGTTTTAGAGGATATTTTCAGTAAATTTGAAATCTGTGTTGGAACAACGCCTTTCTTTTGGCATTTGAAAACTTCACTATTGCTTTCTGACTAGCATAGTTTTTGATAAGAGATCTTCAGTCAGACATGCCTTTTTCATGTATCGATTTCTCTGGCTCTTTTCCAGATTTTTATCTTTATTTCTTTCCTCATTTTTTGCTGTTTATAGAATCTTGATGTGCTTTTCTTTGTGCTTAGCCTCTTACTTGTTGCTCTTTTGGACTTCGGAGTTATAGTTTTCCCTATGTTGAGAAAGATTCAACCACTGCATCTTCAAATACTTCCCTGAACCTTCTCCTTCTAACATATAATTGCCCATGTGTTTGATGATGTGATAGTCTCATAAATTTCTACATTATTAAAGATTTACTTTTTGTCTCCATGGGAATCATTTGGTAATAATCAAAATGCCTGTGACATATAAATGAATCCTTTCACCTCTAAAGCTCAATCTGTTGTTAATCCCATCGGGGTAAAATTTCTTTTCGTGGGACACACTGTGGTGTTCCAGCCAGTTTAGTTAATTTTTTTAGCTTTCGTTTCTGTCATTTTGTTTAAATATTTCGGTTAATAAGTACCTATTAAATATTTGGCTATTTAAAAATCTTGGTTTAGTAATAATTTTGGCATCTTTGTCATACCCGGGTCTAACTCTAGTCTAGAATTATTTTCCTTCTCCTTTTGATCACAGATTCCTGCTTGTCCTAAGTTCTGAGGATCTTCCATTGTTGGCTCTGCGTTGTAAAATTTATATTTTGAAAGCTGGATTTTCTTAACCTCTTTCAGAAAATATTGGAGTTTACTTGAGAAGCTGTGTGACTTGCAGGTGACCAGTTGGTTCCATTTGTTAGGCCAGATCCGAGATAACTTTACAGTGAAGTAGGTGGGTTTCCCTAGTCCTGTGACCGAAGTATGACCCTGGCATTCTAGAAAGACAATTTTTTTTATTTTGCTTTTTGGGTCACACCCAGCGATGCACAGGGGTTACTCCTGGCTCTGCACTCAGAAATTACTCCTGGTGGTGCTCAGGGGACCATATGGGATGCTGGGAATCGAACCTGGGTCGGCCGCGTGCAAGGCAAACGCCCTACCTGCTGTGCTATCGCTCCAGCCCCCTACCCCTGGCTTTTGCACTCAGGAATTACTCCTGACGGTGCTTGGGGGACCATATGGGATGCTGGGAATCGAACCCGGGTCAGCCGCATGCAAGGCAAACGCCCTCCCCGCCGTGCTATCGTGTCAGCCCTGGAAGACAAATGTTGGATGATCACCCGCCATCCTGGCTGGTCGAGACTCGGCCCTCTTCCAGCACTAGGACTTGTTGATCTCAGCGCTCACTGGTCACTGGTTGCTGGGACCTTCTAGGACTGAACTCTGTGATGCACAGCAGGGAGATCAGCCACAGACTCCAGAGGAACTCGTGTCTGGAATACAGCTCCTTCCTGTCCAGACCCCTGCCCCAAGTCCCAGCCTCTGTCTCCCCCTCTGCCCTGGGCCGAACCTACTTCCATCACGGAGTGCAGGCCCAGAAGGTGCCTGGGGCAGGGACCACGCAGGGCTCCTCCCCCCTTTGTGTCCTGACCCCAGGGGCTACCCGCCGGCTGGTGCCTTCATTGGGCAATTATGACCCAGCATACGCCCAACAAGCTCCCCCATACACAGTCAGCAAACAGCTCCCTCCTTGCCCCGTGGAAATCAGAGCATCATTTTGGTTGAAAGAAAGTTTCGGTCACTCCCAGGAAAAGGAGCAGCGTTGCAGGATTCCTTCCCTGTGGACGGGGCGAGGAGCGAGGGGCAGGGTCGCCGGGGGCACGCGCCTGTTACAGGGGTGTGGGGGCCGAGTCCTCTCTGTTTCCATGGGTCTGACTCGGAGGGCCCTGGAAAAAGCACCGTGGGAGTTTGGGGGGCAGGGCGGGCGGGGTGGTACCCAAAGCGCAAGTCCTTATCTGACATCCCGAGTCTGGGCGGGTGCTCCCGGGTGGATGCCCGGGAGGTGACTCGGCCACTCCACCCCGGGCCCCACCCGCCAGCCGCATCTCTGTCCCTCCACACATGCGCTTGGTCGGCCCGGCTGGCAAGAGCATCTCAGACCAACGCTTTCTGCTACTTGCTTGCCCTGCAGTCTGCCAGCCCCCCCACACCCCTCCCCTTAGTAATAGAGCCGGACCCCTTGCCTCGGCTCCGTCTTCCCCTCTCTCCGCTCCCTCCCTGTCCTTTTGCTTCTTTGTAGTTCCACCGACATTGCTTCTCTCCCTGTCACCAGAGTGGTCCTCGTGCTCAGGCCACGAGGACAGTTCTCCAGCCTCCCGGGCCCCCCCCCGCCCCTCCCCTCGTGGTCAGCATCATGTAGGACAGTTGACTGGTCTTTGAAACACGACCCTGGTACCCTGATTCCTCATCTCTCTGGCCATTAACCTTTGGGAACTTTCCTCGTCATCTCTTGCGCGTTTTGATTTTTGAGTCACAACAACTGCACTCGGGGTTCATTCTGGTCTGTGCTCAGGGATCACCCCAGGCAGTGATCAGGGACCATATGCAGAGCCTGTGATCCAACCAGGTGACTAGCATGCAGGACAAGAGCCTTACCCGTCCTTATCATCAGTAACTGCAGCATCTTCATACCCAAGTAATATTTTACAGATACATATATATGTGTATATATATATATATATATATATATATATGGGACTGGAGCAATAGCACAGCGGGTAGGGCGTTTGCCTTGCACATGGCTGACCCGGGTTCAATTCCTCCGTCCCTCTCGGAGAGCCTGGCAAGCTACTGAGAGTATCCCACCCGCACGGCAGAGCCTGGCAAGCTACCCGTGGCATATCCAATATGCCAAAAACAGTAACAACAAGTCTCACATTGGAGACGTTACTGGTGCCCACTCAAGCAAATTGATGAACAATGGGACGACAGTGCTACCCTTGATGTCTTTTTATTATTATTTTGGGGACCATACACAGTGGTGCTCTGGGCTTGCTCCTGGCGGTGCTTGGGGGACCGGATGGGGTGCCAGGATACACTGGATGTCTTGAGACGCTCATCCGGCAACATAGCTGTAAAGAGCGTGTATTAGTGATGTCTGGGTTTATGCCTCAGATATATATATATATATATATATATATATATGTATATATATATATGCAGAATGGAAACGAGCCTTCTGAGGTTGGAGTGGCCTGGATACCCCCCTGGAAAGTGCCCTCATTTCCCAGCTACAAGGGAGGCCTGTTTCCAGCTTGCTTGGGGAAAAAAAGTACATGTGAGCATTTGCCCCCCACCCCTCAGCGCCTAACCAAGATCTCCCCGGTGAACTCTTGGGATCAGGCTTAAGGAGGCGGGGGGATTTGTGGCCTAACCTCTAAAGAGCTGCTTTAGGCCTGAAATCTGTCGCCTGCCCGGCTCTGGCCCGGCCCGCTGTGGCTGCTGGAACCAGAAAGCCTCTGGTAGCAGGCTCATTCGGGGACAGAAACTCCTGCCCGCCGGTTGGTGCGGCCGAGAGGGACCCTCTTCCAGGGCGAGACTGCTCTCCTCGCCTGTATCCTTGCCGTGGGCATTTGGCTTCGGGGCCCCAGGGCCCCCCCTGCCCCCCCCCCCCGTCACTTAATTCTTTCCCAGAGGCCTCATCTCCGGGTACCGTGATTTGGCCCCTCAGCCAAAACCCTGTGAATGAGGTCCGAGCCTCAGGCCACTTCTGTTAGGAAGGCTGCTGGCCACGGAGGTAGTAGAGGAGCGGGCTGTGCCATCTGTCCACTCCCGAGGTGACCGTTCACGCGTCAGGCTCTCTGCTGAGGTCTGCGCCTGCGTGCCCGGGTCTCACATGACCGGGACTGGCCGGTCCACTCCCTCGCGCTGGAGGGGAGGGATGGCCGTGGAGGGGCAAAGGCATCGCTTGCTCCTCCCGATGATGAGGCCAGGAGAAAGAGGTCACTTGCTGCCCGGTAAACAGCGTGGACGGAGCCTGCCCATTCGTCCCCACACCCCGAGGAATGAGAGTAGGACACTGGAAGGGGCGAGAGGCCGGTGTTTTCAAACCACCTTGGCTGGGCACGAGAAAGAGCCGCCGGGAGTTTTTAAGTCCTCGTTGCCTGGGGAGGGAAATCAGCAAGAGAGGAGATAATAGTCATATCTTCATTTATATCACTTGCCATCCCGTTGCTCATCGATTTGCTCGAGCGGGCGCCAGTAACGTCTCCATTTGTCCCTGTCGCGTGCTAGCATAGCCCAAATAGCATCTGTAACAGTAACATCTACCGTTCCAGGAGTACAGGAGAGGCTGAGAAGGAGCCAGGCGTGAAATGGGCTTAAGGAATCTGAGAATCCAACAGCCAGTTTCAGGAGGGGGGATGGAGGGGCGGGGCTTGTGGGGGACCAATAATGGGCCGCAAGCTCTTTCCTGTTCTAAAACTTTGGGAAGGCCCAGGTGTTCTGTGCCGTCAGAGAGAGGCAGAGGGGAGCCTGGCTCCTTTGCGGGCAAGTCCGGGAGTGGGTGGTGCCATCCCGGCATCAGAAGGAGGCCCAGAACTCCATGTCCTGGGCTCACAGCACATCTACCTGGACCCACTGCCCACAGCGCCTGCCTGCCCCAGCGCCTGCAGATGGGCGGGGCCGAGGCACCAGTGCTGCCAGGCTCCTGCAGGAGGAAGGAGCCAAAGTGAAAGGGGGGATGCAGAAAAGTACAGATGTGCCAGCTGACCTGGAAACATCCGGGAGAGAGAGAGAGGCATGGGGGGGGCGGCATTTAAGAACCAAATCAACTCGGGAGAGAGAGACTGCGCTAAGGATTCTTTTCTGTCTGCTCCTTTCCCGCCGCCTTGTTTCACTTCATATGTTTATGTGATTTATGGTCTCGATAGAGCTGGAGCGATAGCACAGCGGTTGGGCGTTAGCCTTTCATGCAGCCGACCCGAGTTCGATTCCTCTGCCCCTCTGGGAGAGCCCAGCAAGCTACCGAGAGTATCGAGCCCACACGCCAGAGGCTGGCAAGCTACCTGTGCATATTGGATATGACAAAAACAGTAACAATAAGTCTCACAATGGAGACGTTACTGGTGCCCACTCGAGCAAATTGATGAGCAATGGAGTGACAGTGACGGTCTCAATAACAGCAGGGATTCAGGCAGGAAACATTCATTGGGCCCCCATCGTGTCCCCGCCTCCCCTCCCCTCCTTCTCTCCTTCCCCCCTTCACCTCGTGATATGCTTCCTATTAAGGATCGTTCTCTCTTTCCTTTTGGGTATCATGGCTTGCACTAGAGGCATCGAGTGGCCGTTGTGTTCGATCTGTAGTCTACATTCGGCTCGCATCTCCCAACCCGAGTCAGTCCTCCAAACACCCTTTACTTGTTGTTCCCTTCTCTATCTGAGCTGCCTTTCCCCCAGCGTGTGAGGCCGGCTTCCAAGCCATGGAGCCAACCTCCTGGTCCTTATTTCGATTGTTCTTGGGTGTCAGTCTCCCATTCTGTTACTTTATATTCCCCAGATGAGTGCGATCTTTCTATGTCTCTCCCTCTCTTTCTGTAACTGTACCCCACACAGTGATTCACTAATAAAAATTAAAAAAAAAATTCAAAGATCAGTTCCCAGAACTGGAGCAACAGTACAGCGGGTAGGGCGCCTGCCATGCAGCCGACCCAGGTTTGATCCCAGGCATCCCAAAGGGTCCCCCCCGAGCAGTTCCAGGAGTGATTCCTGAGTGCAGAGCCAGGAGTAATCGCTGGTGTGGCAACACACACACACACACACACACACAAAATACACAACGAAAGATCAGTTCTCAGTTTCTGTTGTCTTTGAGTACTTGTCTCTCGACTGTGTTACTTTACGTATCACATTACACAGTGCTCATTCTCTATCCAATCTCTCCTTCCAACCCACTCAGCGTGATACTCTCCAGACCCATCCGTGGAGCCACCAGCGGCATGATTTCGTCCTTTCTCCTAGCTGAGTAGTGTCCGACAGTGTCTCTGTGCCACAGCCTCTTTACCCAGCCATCATCTGTCCCTGGCCCCTTTCTGAAGCCCCAGGGCTGTCCCCTGCTCTGACTCCATCATTCTCTGCAGCTGAGTGCCACTTCTAGGGACTCTTAACCTCTCTGCTTCACTGTCATCATCTGCAGAAAGGCCAGTGATGATGCTAGTCAGAGAACCGGGGTGGCGGGTGAGGCCGGGGGGGATGGGGGGAGTCACTTGGAAATGCCAGACCTTGAGGCTGAATTTTTAAAAGCCCTTTGATTTTGCCAATTGAGTTGAGGAATCTCTTTCCATTTAGAAAGACAGAAACTAGAGGGGGGAAAAGAGACCGGAGTAAACCGAGGCTGTGAGGAGAGAAAGGGCGGGAGGAGAGAGGCCAGTGAGAGGGGACAGGGGTCTTGGGGGCAGCGACCAGAAGCTTCTCTGGAGTTGGAGAGTCCCGTCCACACTGCCGAGGCGGGGATGGCCAACGGGGGCGCCGAGGGTGCGCATCCGGGGCCGGCTGGGGACCCTCAGGGTAACGCGGTGCCCCCAGAGGGGGGGCACAGAGCAGGGAGCGGGTCACGGGGGAAGACGGGAGAAGAATCCCGGGGGGTGTGGACAGACTCGGGAGGGCCACGCAGTGACAGGGCCCGGGATGGTTTGACCCAGACGCTTTTGTCGCTCTACAGGGACAGTGGCGGGTGTTGGGTGCAGCTCTGCAGGGAAGGGTCCGGGGCGGCTCTCCCGCGCCTCTGCCCCCTTCCCCACTCTCCTGGGGGCTGCCTCACTTTGGCTGTCTGTTTCCGTCTCTCCTCCTCTCTCTGTCTCTGTGTCTCTGTCTCTGTCTCTCTGTCTCTCTATCTCTGTCTCTCTCTGTATGTGTGTGTGTGTGTGTCTCCCCCGACTCTGCCCCACCCCACCCCAGAAGCCTGTGTTTGTCTAATAATTGGCAAGAGAGGGATTTTTTTTTTTTTTGCTTTTGCTTTTCGCTTTTTAAGTGATGAATAGTTGGCGCCAGATCAAAGACAAGCCCTGTGGTTTTCTGGCTGCCCCCGAAGGGCGGGACAGCTGGCCGCCGTCCCAGCTGTCCCGCGATGGGCATGTGCACGAGATACCAGGCTCCCAGGTCACCTTGTGTGCTCATGTGCGCGCGTGTGTGTGTGTGTGTGTTTTGCAGGCCAACAGCCGACTGAAGCAGATCGAGAAGGAGTATACGCAGAAGCTGGCCAAGTCCTCCCAGGTGAGCATGGCGCCACGCAGAGACCCCCCTCGAAGACCCCCCGGGCACGCCAGCTGCCAGCGACCCCTCCCGGCTCTCTGGTTCTCGTGGATTAGCGCCACGTTTGTGTTGGCACATGGATACGCGAAGTGGGCTTTGAATATGTTCATCTTATTCAAGTTTTGTAATTAGACACATTGAACCAGTAGAGCACAGGCAGACACACACTGGTACACACACGCACACACACACACACACACACACACACACACAGAGGTTGTAAAACCAGCCTGTAGACTTGAACAAGCCCAGGCTGAAACCAATTTCGCAAGGGCAGAAGATACCCACCTACTTCTGTGATGTAAGCAGCTTGATACCATCTGGGCTTTTTCTTTCTTTCTTTTTTTTTTTTCTTTAGGTTTTTTTTTTTTTTTTAATCAATGCTCTTCATAACTGCGCCCAGCGACTACTTAACCACGCAAATCAAAGTGATTCATCTTCTGGGTAATGCTCACGGCCCAGCTGGTGGCTTCCTTGCGGGGAAGGACTCCTGAGCCCACACGTGTGTGTCTTGCCGTCTGTTGTCCTGTAGTCATTTTCCAAGAGGTCAACAATCGGGGGCTTGTTTCTACTTGACATACGATGCCCGAGAACGTCTTTGGCCCACGCTGCTGTAATGGTATCCTATAATATCATTTAGGGAATCCCAGGCATTCCCCAGTTGTATGAGTAATTCCAGAATAAATAAAGACGCATTTTCATCTTACACATGGCTCGATTAAGCCATTTAATTCCATGGCATCACATCTAATGATTTTTTTTTTTAAGAAGCTTTCCATGGTGTTTTGGCTTCCATGTAGACAGGGCTCTGTGGGAATGGAGTGACAGTGACAGGCCACTCTGTGAGTGACCACAGAGCAGTAGAAGCAGCGAGCGCCCCCCCCCCACGAACGGGTCACCAAATCACAAACATTTCCCGGCCTCCACCCCCGCCACGGGGACACCCTCCCCTCCCCTCCCCCGTCTTCATTCACCGTAACTCGGGTGAGGAGCAGTTACCTCACCGTGTTTCCAGCTGAGAAAGCTGAGACCAAGAGAAGGGGCGTCGCTCCGGGCAGCCCGACCCTGACTCTGGAACTTCGTCTCGAAACCACCAGCCCGCAGACCCCATCCTCGCACCGGGGACACGGCTGGGTGGCTGGTCTCCTTATGGCGCCATGCCTGAAATGTTCCAAATCCGTCTAAAGTGTGCACGTTGGGGCTGGAGCAATAGCACAGCGGGTAGGGCGTTTGCCTTGCATGCGGCCGACCCGGGTTCAATTCCCAGCATCCCATATGGTCCCCTGAGCACTGCCAGGAGTAATTCCTGAGTGCAGAGCCAGGAGTAACCCCTGTGCATTGCCAGGTGTGACCCAAAAAATA
Source organism: Sorex araneus (assembly GCF_027595985.1). NCBI lineage: Eukaryota > Metazoa > Chordata > Mammalia > Eulipotyphla > Soricidae > Sorex > Sorex araneus. Next base: position 228,291,532 of record NC_073304.1, read on the forward strand.
AATAAATAAATAAATAAATAAATAAAGTGTGCACATTGCATCACTCACATCCCACATGGAAGGAAACGGGCTTGGTGTGAGGGGAGGCTCGTCTGCAGGGGCCAGAGGGGCTATCACTCCTGGCTCATGCACTCAGGAATTACTCCTGGCGGTGCTCAGGGGACCCTATGGGATGCTGGGAATCGAACCCGGGTCGGCCGCGTACAAGGCAAACGCCCTCCCCACTGTGCGATCGCTCCAGCCCCAGAAGATGGCTCTGTCTTGACGACCTTCTTTGCAGACCTTCCCTGAGCAAGGGGCTTGGGGAAACACCGCTAACCGGAAGGTCCCCAGCTGGCCCACCCTCGCATGTGCTTTCTTTGCCTTGATGCCGAGTGGGAGGGGCCGACGGAGAGTGTGACAGAAGGTAGCCGTGAAGTGCGTCAGTGATGGCAGCGTAAGCAGGAGCAGTGACGTTTGTCCGGAGGAACGTGTGAAGGAGCCCGATGAGTCCATAGGAGAGCAGGTTCAGCGTGTGGCCTTGGGGGAGCGCGCCAGCTTTGAAGGTGGACAGACCCGCCCTTGAGAGGCAGCACAGCCGGGGACGTGACCTTGAGGGAGTTACCTGGGCGCCCTGGAATTCAGTGCCCTCACTTGTAAAATGGGCCAGTAGTACTTAGCTCACGCGATCCCTCTAGGCAGTGAGGAACGCGCTACCCAAAGGTGCTGAGTCCAGAGCACTGGAATAAATGCTCTCCGCCGCCCCGTCCAGAATAAGGTACTTAAGAACTGCTAGGCTTGTAGGAAATTTGCAATAGCAAAAGGGAAAGAGGGGGGTCTTCAAGAACGGAAAGGGGGTCTGGAAAGAGATAGCGTTTATCCCAACAGCACTGCTCTGGGGTGTTTAAGACTTGATAAAATCTCCCATCGCCCGCTAAGATTTGGGGAGGTACTGAGTTGCTGTTTTCCCAAGTAATAAAACAGGAGGAAGAGGAGGTGGAGGAAAAGGGAGATGGGGGAGAGGATGAAGAACCACTCAGTGTCTGTTACCATGTATTATAACCATCCTTTCGGAAAGGAAAGGACGGTGCAGCACCAAAAGAGAAAACGCCAGCTCTTAGGACAGGTCTGAACACATAATAAAATAGCCCTTCCTGTAAAAGGTTAAAATGCAGCCATACACTGATGATATTTTTGCCCATCTCCAAATCCATACAAATACTTACATGTGTAAAGGTATTTACATGTGTGCATATACGTATATGTATGGTTATATCTGTGAAGTCATGTTTGGATTGGTTCAGAAGAGGAGATGATCTAAAAATGAATGTTCTCAAACAAACCATGGATTGACTTCTTTCTGTTTCCCAGGGGTGGTTTGCTGGAATCCCTGAACTCATATCGAAGCTGATGAGAATTCCAGAGCAAAGTTGCTTAACTGTTTGGGAGAGATTATGGATTTTTCAAAATCTCTCCAGTGCAACCCCCCCCACACCGCCCCCCCCCCAGAATGTAATAAGATGGATGCATTCGTGATGACTGCATTGGTACTTAGGGGAACATCAGGTTAAATTTGGAAAATGTCTCCAGCATTTCCCTCTCTGAAAGGAAGTTACTCAGGCCTTGAGATGGTATCAAGACAGGAGGACCTAACGGGCCGTGCTCACCACGCCCCTGGTGTACATCGTGTCCACCACAATGCCCATGCTGGCACCGTCTTTGGGCGCACTTCCAAGTGTCATGTCCATCAGAATCACGTGCTCGTTCTTTTTATCTTCGTGTTACGCATTAACCTTGCCCCCCCTCTTCTAGCATGCCCCCCCATATTGAATTCATCTGGTGAAATGACTCACAAAAGTAGCCAATTTTCAAAGAATTTTGCCGGAATGTGGGTTTTGTTTTTAAATTTTCAAAATGTGAGATGGCAGCAGAGACTGCCCACACCCCCCTTCCCGCTGCCCTTCCTCCTCCCTGCACTCCTGGTGCCCGCCAGGGCCCGGGCAGTGCCCCTCTCCCCACCCCCCTCCTCCCCATCACTCTCCAGGGTGACAGCTCGGTAGAGAAGGCTCGGGCACCTTTCTTCCCCCGACTCTGTGGTCACCGCAGGCATTTGCCAAACCACGCTTGCCCTTGTCCCGTCAAACTTCTCAAGAGAAGCTTAATGGAAGTTTCAACCCGAAGGCCAGGGAGGGAGTTGGCCTTGCCCAGTTTGGTCTCTGGCACCACACATGCTTCCCCTGAGCACTGCCGGAGCAGCCCGTGAACGTGTCCTGAGCCAGGAGTCCGTCCCCAAACACCCCTAGGTGTGGCCCCGCCCCTTGCTCCTCCCGGTCTTAAACTTGGCCACTCTCTGAAAAACAAGAGTGAGAGCAAGATGGAACCTTCCCTTCTCCTCAGAGTGGCAGGTTTCAGGGCTGGCACCATAGCACAGCGGGGAGGGTGTTTGTCTTGCACGCGGCCAACATGGGTTCGATTCCCAGCATCCCATAGGGTCCCTCGAGCACCGCCAGGAGTAATTCCTGAGTGCATGAGCCAGGAGTGACCCCTGTGCATCTCTGGGTGTGACCCAAAAGCAAAAAAAAAAAAAAAAAAGAATGGCTGGTTCCAGAGTATCCAGCTCAAGGGGTTGCTATATGCCCTACAGGCGGGAAACTGGATTTCAACCCAATACCACACGGGTCCCTGAGCACTGCTAGGAGTTACCCTCAAGCACAGGACCAGGATCAGTCCTGGAGGAAAACAAAGAATCCCTGTTCTTTTCCACAAAGTCCTAATAAAGCATTTAATATTTATGCAAAGTGTTGATTGCTTCACAATCATTTAACCACGACGGCATGAGTGGGAGAGCTGTCTGTTCTACCAGTTCCAAACAGCTGTTCTTTTGCTTCCCAGAATATTAATTTTCTTTCCCTGAGTCCGGGACAGGATAAACCTTTAGATGAATGGTGGCATTTTGTTTTAAATTATAATTCAACCAAAACTGGTGGTTTTGTGATTATGGAGCTATAAATTAGTTTTTTATTCTTCCTCAGAAACATTTTTTTATTATTATTCAATTAGAAAGGCTATATTATCCAGATAATTTGCCAGGTAATTATTTTTTCTTGTTTGCCATAATTGTAGTTCCCTGACTAAGATAATATGAGTCCAAGTGTATGTCCTGAGCTAAAGTGAAAACAGTCTCTGTCTTCTACCCTAGCTCACCAACCAGGAGAGTTTCGTTCCTGACCTAAAGCATATCTGTCATCATGGAGTTATTTCTTAATCACCACTTAAATCTCAAATCTGTTTTTTAAATTTATCCTTACTTTAGCCACCTCCCTATATTAACCTGTCAACCAATTATCTATCCAGTTGGTTTGCCTAAGGTGTTTTTGATAACTCTCCCTTTCGCACCTTCATCAGTTTTTGCATCGACTTTAAATAAAATAACTTTGGAGGGGTTCCGGGAATAAGAGGGCCTGGAAAAAAATTAAACAAAATAACTTTAAATAACACACTTTTCCAAAGATAATCTCATTATTTTCCCAGCAGCATCTCATTATTCCCCCCCAAAGGAATGTCAAGGTTTTATTTTCCACACCAAAGCAAGCATGTTATCCTGAGAACATTCTTTGGACTATGCTCATTCTTTCGTCCAGAGCCTGCATTTATTTCTTTTGGGTGTACTCTTATAAATCTAAAAGTTCAGAGCTCCCTATTTCATGTTCTCATTGTCATTGGATTTTTTTTAGTTTTTTTATTAAAAATTATATTTTGTTTGGGGGCCACACCCAGTCTTATTCGTTTTTTTGCTCAGAGGACTGTGTGGTGTGAGATTCAAACCCTGGGATTCTGCAGTCACAATCCGCATCTTGTTAACATTTGAAAAGCCCCCAGATAGCCTTATCTTCAGTCTTGGTCAGTTCAAAACGAATTAGAAATCATAATTTTAGAGAAGCATTTTCATTTTGAAAGTGTATTGCAGGATTGTGATGTATTTATAAATCAGTGCATGTGACAAAATCACACACACACACACACACACACACACACACACACACACACAAGTCATTGCAGAATTAAACTCACCACTTCTGCAAAGCTGTGGTTTGCTCAACTTGAAATACTGCACTAGTCAATGAAAGAGTAAGTTATTTTTATTCTTTGGCCCCACGTTCTTATAAAATAGCAATCTGAAGTTGTGTGTGGGGCCAAGGTAAACTGGCTTTTTCTTATCTTTTGCTTTTGTGATTGAGTTGATTTGTTCTCTGCCTCATTTTTGACATTTCCTGTAAGAATTTAACCTCCCCAGCCCCACAAACGTGCTATGAGAAAGGCAGAATTGCAACAATATTTCATCAAAATTCAGAAAACAGACTGAAAATTATTAATTCTCAGCAAATGATTTCTTCCATTCATTTCAAAAGGTTTGCACTTACATTTAAAAATATCAATAGATTGCCGTTGTGTTTTGTCATTTGGTTTACATTTCACAAATTCTACATGCTAAACTTGGTCATGGTGAGTTTGTCTAGTTCCACAAGCAGAAACTCATCATTTCTTATAAACTTGCTATTTGTGTCAGTAGTGAGCAACTAATATTTCTGGAGGAATTATTTTCTGGGAAACTCCTGATGGTCTCTATGTATTGCCTCTAATAAAACATATAATGCTTTTATCTAGTTTAGTCATCAGATCTTACTGCACTTGGCAGTAAGGTAACTTGGCCAATGTTAGCTATAGGTATATAGAAACAACAGGAGTCTATTTTAAACCAGGACTGAAGTTGTTTTATTAGAAGAAAATCCATTCTCCACTTTCAGTAAGTCTTCACTACTGAACTTGAAAGAAATGGAACCCAGAGCCAGAGAGGTGGCTCAGTGGTCAAGCACCTGCTTTGGAGGTGTGAGTCCCGGGTTTCAATTTCAGGCCTGAGAATAAATGAATAAATTTTAAAAAAAAAACATACCCAGGCTGAACAAAAGAAACTGCTCTAAACCTTATTAAAAGGCCCATCATCAGATGAATAATTTGAGAACCTATTAATCTGATAATGCAGGAACCCAGTTGTGGAGAAACCCAATTCTCAAACCTGCAAATGTGCTACAGAGACCTCAGAATGACAGTATTGCAGCTAAAATCAATTTTCATGACTGTGTCTCAGTTAGGAAGAAAACAATCTATGTGGATCAATGCCGTAAGCAACTCTTTGGGGGGTGGCGAGGGGGGGAGGGGGGTTCCACACCCGGCATTGCACAGGGATTACTCGTAGTTCATGTTCAGGAATTACTTGGTGCTCGGGGAACCCTATGGGATGCTGGGAATTGAACCTGGGTCGGCCACATACAAGGCAAACGCCCTCCCTGCTGTGCTATCGCTTCAGCCCCCGTAAGCAACTCTTGATGCAGTAGCAGAACCTTGTGTAAAACAAGATAGGCTGGTTAGAGGAACCAGTCTGGGTCGCTATTGATCTGACTGTGTGGTTCAGTGCAATAGCCTCTGTGGTAGCGTTACATATTTCCCTTTTCCCATTGCTAAAAGCTGAGCTGTAATAATGCTCGTCTCCGAATAGCAAATGACCTCGAAACTGAATAGCATTGAGCACCATACTCAAACATTAACAAAGACTCAACATTAATTTGTCAATTAGGTGACTATGAGGAATGAACTCTTGATTATTTTCTTTGGTTCTCACAGTTCAGAGTATTATGTCTCACTCTCCTTTAAAGTTTATTTTCTCGGGGCTGGAGCGACAGCACAGCGGGTAGGGCGTTTGCCTTGCACACAGGCGACCCAGGTTCGATTCCCAGCATCCCACATGGTCCCCCGAGCACCGCCAGGAGTGATTCCTGAGTGCAGAGCCAGGAGTAACCCCTGAGCATCGCCGGGTGTGACCCAAAAAGCAAAAATAAAATAAAATAAAGTTGATTTTCTCAATAGAATAAAATCTGAAGCTTTTCATAGTTTCGCGATCACAGATGTTCCTTCTTCAGATGAGCAAACCTTGTGGAATGTTATCGTGGATGTGTCTTCCAAGTAATTTGGTTCAGCAGTTGTTCACCATTCATAGTTTTGTCATTGTCGCTTGTTGGGTGGAATTCCATGCCTGAGAGTGTGCTATATGTCAATTGAAAATATTTAGCTGGTGGACCAGGGTCTTGCCAAACCCGTCCTCCGGTGGGGGGATAAATATGTACAAAAGGGATGCTTCCCACAGAAGAATTTGAAGTCATGGCATGCTGTTTTCATTTTAGATCATAGCCGAGCTTCAGACAACCATTTCCTCTCTGAAAGAAGAGAGCAGCGGGCAGCGGCGGGCCGCAGAAAGGCGGCTCCAGGATGTTACACAGAAGTTTGAAGATGAGAAGAAGCAGCTGATTAGAGATAATGACCGAGCAATCAAGGTAATCTGACGATTCAGTAACCAGTGGTACCAGCTGCTTTCATGTAATTAAAAGGAGGGCTGAATTCCCAAGCAGTGGGCAGATGAATGCAGGTATCTGGCTTGTTCACACAGCCTGCAGTCAATTCCATTCACTGGACTCTACCTTTGATGTAGCCAGTGACTCAGGCTGACTTCCCTCGGAGAGATCACATGCCAGCAGCAAAAGTCATTTTTTTGGGGGCCAGCCTGATCCATTCACATTGAACAAATATTTGAGAAATACTCTGTCCTTTCTCTTGAGAACCACTTTGGAACTGTCTCTTGAAATTAGAACGACTGTTTTAGCCCAGGACGGCTGGCCTAATAAATGCGGAAGCCAGCTTCCCCGATTTATGTTCTCTTCTTTTGCCCACATCCTTTCATTATGTATTCGCATAATGAGAAATAACCTGTTTGAGGTTTGGAATGCCAACCATTTGATGTGCTTTGACATGGTACAGGAGAGGAGTCTTGCTGCTGAGAGCCTAGCTTATTTCCAAATGGCTTCAGAGAATCACACCTTGAAGAGCAACAGAAAATTCCCCCGGACCCTGATGCTTTGGTGATAGGCGATTAGCACTCAAAGGGTTTTTTTTTTCCTTTTTCTTCCTTTTTCTGGGCTTCATAGCAGTGTGTATTATTTTAAGTGTCTGCATCATGCTGTGTTTAATCTGTGAGGATAGCATCTGGAAACCTTTATAAATAAGGTTGAAAAGAGAACAAAAAAGTTTGAAAGAATTCCCAGCAAAAGATGATTTTTTTTCCCAGTGATTTTACTTTGTATAACAATGCCTGCAGCCTGTAGAGTAATCATACAAAGCAAAGAAAAAGAAAAGAAACATTTGGATTTGATTGCTGCCCTTTCCTACCTCACCCTTCCATCTCTCTTTTCTATAGCTTTTTTTGGAGGGTTGGTGGTTTTTTTTTTTTTTTTGGCTTTTTGGGTCACACCGGGCTGTTCTCAGGAATTACTCCTGTAGCCAATCACTAAATTAGGGGAAAGTTCGTGTCACTGTGAGGTGGTTTTTTTCTTACATCTACCTTTTAGACCTGGACAGGACTGACTAAACAAATAGAATATTTTTTTCTTTTTGGGTCACACCCGGCGATGCACAGGGGTTACTCCTGGCTCTGCACTCAGGAATTACTCCTGGCGGTGCTCGGGGGACCATATGGGATGCTGGGAATCAAACCCGGGTCGGCCGCGTGCAAGGCAAACGCCCTACCCACTGTGCTATCGCTCCAGCCCCTAGAATTTTTTTTTAAAGTCTTAAAATATGGGCAGAATCCTGACACTTGTGAGGTGAGGACTTACTCTGTTAACTGAGCTCAGATTTCTCATCTGTGAGCTCCTCCCCCCCGCACCCGCACATGACCTCACACCCCCAAAATGTTCCTTTTCCAGCTTCTGGTGGTTGAGAATGTTTATGTGAAGCCTCTTCGTTTTCAAATGCATAGGAAGTAACCATTGATCTGTGCAACTGTGGGCTCAGTTCTTTTCTTTGTACTCAAAGTGGATTTCTTTCTACATTATGTCCCCAAAACCAAGGGGTCGATAATGTTCCTATTTTAAACAAAGAATTAATTCCCCTATATAATTTTAAAGAAACTCAACAGATTAGCTACTGCATGACAAAGGTTTCTAATATTTCTTCTTTAAGATGTTGTGTAAATGTTTTAAATTTTTTTTAATTTTATAAAGTAGTTCACAGTATTCGATTATATTTAATATTCAAACACCAAGCCCACCACCATTACACCTTCCCAACACCAAATTTGGGATGTTTCCATCCCAAGCCCCAAGCCCTGCCTCAAAGCACAACCGAAATAATATATTTTGTATTCTCTGGTATGAAAAATCGCTGAAAATACTACAAAAGTATCTATAGCGGAAACAGTGTGAAGATTGTTCTATTTTGGCAGAAGCCATTAAGACATTCTTTAGGATATCAATAACATGTTGTTAAAAGTTGAGTGATGTGAGCTCTCGTATATATATCTTAAAATATGTACATATGCATGTATGTATATTTCCCTCTATGATTTGCTCCCTACTATTTGAACCCCATCAAATGTGGTGTGGTACTTATAAAAATGAATAGGTAGTGTCTTATGATGTGTCACGTGGCCGCATTTGCGGCCGCATAGTCCAGGAATGCATTCACTCATGTGTGAGACCTGGCCCTAGCATGTGGGGAGCGGCCTTGAACATGGCAGTGGTTGGGTTCTGGAGGTTTCCAGCTGCCGGGGCTGGGTCCCTTGGGGCGGGGAGGGCTCTCACCCACCCCCCTTTGGGACACCCTGAGTGAAACAGCCTGGCGCGGAGTCCTACAGCATGGCTGGAGGGGGAGGTGCATCATGTTGCTCCCTTACTGGAGAAAAAGCCGTGTAATCTGTATGGCGGCCGATGACGAGATTATCTGGCACCCTTGGGGGGAAACGGGTAAGAGGATCTCCGCTCCCAGGTCCCATTCAGCCCAGAGCCCAAGGTCACAAAGTTCCGCATTACCTGGGTTTGTCGGATTTCTCTCATGCGTGATGCTCAGCCCTAGCGTGTGGGGAGCGGCCTTGAGCGTGGCGCCGGTTGGGTACTGGAGGTTTCCGGCAAATGTTGTGTAGATATTAAAAGCAATATAGTTCATCTGCCTATTTTACATTCCTTGTTTTTGCAGTACATGTCTATTTACCTGTTCAAAAAGAGGAAAAAAGTTGATTAACTTCCAACAATGTCAAATTGACTTAAAAGATGGATATATATGTATATAATTTTGGACCACCAAAGACAGAGGGGTTGCAGGTATCTGAAAATCATGAATCTTCCAGTGTGTATCAGCTGTGTTCGCATTTACATCATGTGCAAAATGAATGGCGTTTTCAAAACTAGCCGACGGCATGAGGTCACTCATGCCTTAGCACTGGCCGCGTTGGCCCCTCCGCTGGGTCACACGATGCAGGAATCACAGCTGGTGCGTGCTCTATGCGAGGTCCTCAGCCGAATGCTCTCCTTCAGCTCTTTCCTTCATCTCGCCGAAGCCTTCTCTAGTATTCTGAGGACCGGGTCTCTCTCCTCCATCTCACAAACGGGAACGCTGAAGACCTGAGGTTAGACACCCCCCCCCCCACTCCCAGCCCAGGGACGTGGAGCGAATCAGCAGACAGAACCAGGTGCCAACTCCCGCTCTCTGACCTGTGAAAACCTGAGCTGTGTGTGCCCAGCACCTCACCTCTGTCTCCTCCGTCCTCTGAAAGGGAGTCTGTCCTCGACCAGCTGTGGAGAGTCCCCCACGCCCAGTTCCTGTCTGCTTGACTGGTGACAGCACTTTTGCAATAGTTGTTCGATGGGGACTTTCTCATCAGGTGTTCTGTGCATAGAGGGTACAGGTGCATAGATTGATACGCAGAGAGAGTCACCAGGAGACGTGGATTTGGTTTCCTAAAACCAAATACGTGTGTGTGTGTGTGTGTGTGTGTGTGCGCGCGCGCGCGCACGCGTGCAACATTTAATGCCTATAGCATTATTTAAATAAGATCAAAATTTTAAATAGTCCTGGCCCAGGCCAGCCAGATAGCACAGTGGGTAGGGCGTTTGCCTTGCATGTGGCTGACCCGGGTTCGATTCCACCGTCCCTCTCAGAGAGCCCAGCAAGCTACCAAGAGTGTCTCGCCCCCATGGCAGAGCCTGGCAAGCTCCCTGTGGCGTGTTTGATGTGCCAAAAACAGTAACAAGTCTCACAATGGAGACATTACTGGTGCCCGCTCCAGCAAGTCGATGAGCAACAGGATGACAGTGATACAGTGATACAGTGAAAGAGTCCTGGAAAAATAGTGTATTCTTTTGGAAACACACTCCCCCCACCTTCTGGGCACTGATGAACTGGGCTCTCTCTAGCTGATAATGGAGAGTGAGAATGGAGAATAAACTGACTCATCCTGCCAAAGATTACTATGATGTTTCTGGAGGTAATAGACCTTTCATTATAAGAATTCTTCAAGAAAGCCTGAGGTATGGCAGGTCACCTGCAATCCACTTAAAGGACTGTTCCTGCTAGAATGTTCCGTGGTTACACTCTACAGGATTACTTAGCAGTATCTCTCGAAATTAAATTGCCTACGGCATGCCTACTCTTTGACCCATTTCACATTTTCCCTAAAGTGGCAAGTGGAAATTTGCACTAAGCTTTAACTATTCAAAAAAAAAAAAAAGTCCCCTTTCGATCATTCGTTCACTTACCCAACTTATGGAGATCCAATTATGTGCTAGGTACCCACACCACGAATATTTTCCTATATTTTTTCCCCAAAAGCACAATCTGAAAACTGCAGCGCTGAGAATAATATTCGAGCAGGCCATTTAAGGACACTGAAAATATTCGCAACATAATTTTCAATGAAAATGCAGGTCAAAAACAAAAAGAATGAAAATGTAGGTCATAAATAGAATGCTGTCATATACATATATATATTAATCTTTACATATATATATATTTTTTTAAAAAGATCAAAAATACATAGAAAAAATTTACTGGCCCGGATAGCTCTGAGTGGTAGAATTAGTGGTCATTTTTCTTTCAACTCTGGGTTTTAAATTATAATGTCACTTCTGCAATAAGAAACAAACATCCTTTGGTTTTTTTATTTTAAAAAAAAGCCACTTGACTGAGGAAACAAGTAGCTGAGACTGACAGCAGACCAAATCCTCACTAAGAAACAGCCACTGGAATATTCTTTCTCAGAACAGAATTCCCAAAGTATATTAAAAAAAAAGGTGATATCTTATAGCCTACTTCTCCCTCTGGGAGAACCTGGCAAACTACCGGGAGTTTCCTGCCCACATGGGAGAGCCTGGAAAACTCCCCGTGGCGTATTCATATGCCAAAACCAGTAACAATGCTGCGTCTCATTCCCCTGACCCTGAAAGAGCCTCCAATGTGGCATCGTTGGGAAGGACGAGCAAAGAGAGGCTTCTAAAATCTTAGGGCTAGGGTGGATGGAGATGTTACTGAGACCCCTTGAGAAATTCGACGATCAACGGGATGATGATGATGATGATGATAATGATGATGATATTAAAAAAGAGAGTCGCAGAAATGGAAACATTAATTAAAAGAGTACCATTCTCACACTAGCCTGTCCTCTCAAAAATCAAGAGCGAAGAATTCTTACTTCTCACAGCCTGCCCTCACTCCAGACATGTATGAGCTCTGTCTGTTTTCCAACACGCCACCCCTCCCCCAACTTGATGGTTCAGAGCAAACTATGGCACAGTCCCGTCATTCTCCGTATCAAGAGTCTCGACAGGCTCGGGCGGGGGCTGCTTCTGTCCGATAGGTGGCAGTGACCAGGTGGCATGGACAGGGTTCAGGATGTTTCCAGGCCTGACACTTCAAGGCCAGTCACAGGCGGGATTGAAGCTAATGACACATTTTGAGCTTTCTAGCAGAAATTAGAAATTTGGGGGGGAAACTCGTACCATCCCCTGAAGCTTGACGGCTTGCTGGGACGGAAAGCCTTTTCTGATGACATCCGGAGTTTTGACCGGGGAGGGGAAGAGGCCGCACACATGCCACGCCTCCACGCGGTGTCTTCCGGACGACCAAGCCCAGTGCCGTCTCATCCTGCCTGCATCAAATACATCCTCTGCAGAGCAGGACAGTCCCCCAAGCTCGGGGCTACACCTTCGCTCACAGCTAAAGCACTTGCCAGGGATTTTTTTTTTTAACGTTTGAAACTTAAACACCATGATAATCACGTTTTGATGCCAACCCAGAGAATTTCCACAGTCATCGGAAAAGGCTGTACAGACGCCCTTCCCTTCCCAACTGCGTCTTATCCTTGGGCCACTGTCTGTCTTCTTAAGCTTCAGCCAAGGCTGCACATGGCTAGAGAGTGAGAGCACAAGCAGATGGGGGACTCCAGCTGCCTTCCACTAAGTCCGACTCGCCAAAGATCTGTAGAAACAGAAACCGTCACTACTCTTCGGATTTTATTATTGTCTTTTTTGTTTGTTTGTTTGCTTTGGAAGATAGATTTTTTTTTTAATTTCAAAATTGGGATTATGGGCTGGAGTGATAGTACAGCGGGTAGGGCGTTTGCCTTGCATGCACCGACCTGGGTTCTATCCTTGGCATCCCATACGGTCCCCCAAGCATCACCCGAAGTAATTCCTGAGTGCAGAGCCAAGAGTAACCCCTGAGCATCACTGGGTGTGACCCAAAAAGCAAAAAAAAAAAAAAAAAAAAAGAGCGATATTACATTTACATGGACTGGAGCGATAGCACAGCGGGTAGGGTGTTTGCCTTGCACGCCGCCGACCCGAGTTCGATTCCTCCGCCCCTCTCAGAGAGCCCGGCAAGCTACCGAGAGTATCCCGCCCACACGGCAGAGCCTGGCAAGCTACCTGTGGCGTATTCGATATGCCAGAAACAGTAACAACGATTCTCACAATGGAGAAGTTACTGGTGCCCATTCGAGCAAATCGATGTACAACGGGGCGACAGTGCAACAGTGCTACATTTACACCCATACATAATAGATTATCTTTTAAAGTGAACTAATAAATATTTTCCTCTCCTCATTTCTAGCGTGGAAACTCTCCATAGCTCTTAGCCACATGCGTCATTTATGGGGGTGGGCGGGGCCGGAGCAATAGTACACCAGGTAGGAGGTTTGCCTGGCACACGGCAGACCAGGCTCACTCTCAGCCACAACATATGGTCCCTCAAGTGCAACGCCAGGAGTAAGCCCTGAGCACCTCAGGGCGTGACCCCAACTTACATTTTTTTGAAAAGCGCCTTCATGAGGTTCTGAATCCCCAAGAGTAAAGAGGGGTTCCAAGACGAGACCGTTGGGAGCTTCTTTTCTAGGGGTGCTCTCCTGTGCACCGACCACGTGGCCAGCACCCCGCAGCCACGCCCTGCCTGTGTCCCCACCCCAGGAAGCCTGGAAAGAGCCTCCTCCAGGTCCACTGAACTGTCTTCTCTGGGACATGTTCGGGTAGGACACGCCGGCCAGCCTCGTTCATCTAAAGCAGGACATTCCCAGGGGCTCCAGGATATGGTCCCACAGTCCCTCACCCGCACTCCTGAGGGTCCAAGGTGTTCTGCAGATCAGAATCTGTAGGCACTGGGGACCAGTACCCGGTGGCATCGGGGATGACACACTTTCTCCAGATCCTCAAAGACACAGTGAACCCTGAATTACTCCCCTCCAAACAGATGGGACACACCGAGGCCAGTAAACACCCTCGCGGTACCAGTTCTGGAATTCTTGCCCACCAAGTCAAAGAATTCTAAAGGAATCTGTGGCTTTCAGAGAGAGAGGTGTTTTGTACTTCAGGATTGCAGATGGGGACTGGAGGCCTGTGTTTGGACTCACCTTTCCTGCTAAGGAGACGCTAAGCTTCAGGAGAGCAAACCCGTGCTGCGGCAGTTGGTTCAGTGGGTGAGCTAGACAGGTGCTCAAGGAACGAGTGTTGTGATGTTGTCAGTCAGAGCCCCAAGTGCAGTGAAATGAGCTCCGCCTCAGTGAAACTGTCTGTGAACATCGTGTTTGTACTGCAGCGGAAGAACCTCAAAAAAGTCCCTTGTCTGAGTCTGCAAGCTTCTAAAGGTCCGTTAGCAGTCTTCACCGAACCACCCCCCACCCCCGCCAGAAGTGCATTGGGGGAAACTCTTCCAACTGGTTCTATAGAAGGGCTGTGGAACATTCTTCTGGCCTCCCTGCACCCCCAGAGCTAAGCCCTTTCTTTGAAGCGAGTGCATTGAAGGTTCCTCACTGTGAAGCCAGATGTCCGAGCAGAGATTTCCTATCAAGGAGAAATGTTGTAAAAAAATTTTTTTTTTGCTCGCAGGCACAGGAAAGAGATTTGAAAGCTCCAATGCCTCTCTCCCTTGGCCACTGACTGGAGTTCACGAGAAAAGGTCGGCTGCCAGTCGGACATCTAGAAATCTGGTCTGCGTTACCAGCAGGGCGAGGGGGGCGGGAGGTGGTCGGGGAATAAAGAATATTTCCTAAGATTGGGCAACGCTCACTGTGCTCAAAGCTGACAGGAATCCATTTCCCAAAGAATAAAATCGACCAACCTCATTGTGAGGTTTCAGTCGCATTGAAACCCAGAAAGGAGGCTCAGGGCCTCCCGTCAGCTGGCTTTGTTCGGGGACCTGTTCGTTACGGAGGGCCCGTCTCCCCCCCGAGAGCACGCCCGAGGAGCCCAGGGCGGAGTGGCGTTCTCTTTGTGCCCTCCTGAATTAGAATTAATAATGCTAAGAATAGAAACGTATTTTCCATCCCACCCAAGACGGCCGGCCTGCATGCCTGCTCCCTCGGAGGGGAAGACGGGGGCTTTCCGCCACAGCCGTGCGACGCCTGCGTGCCGTTTTCCAGGAAGAATGCTCTGGAAGCTTCAGCCTGGATGCTGGGCGGCGGTGAATTATGACCTGGCTCCCCAGAGCCAGGAGAAGCGGGAACAATGCAGGAGCAGAATAGGAAGGAACCGTCCCCTCCCCCGACCGCCTCACACCCCCAGTTTTACCTCAGACTCTTTCTCCAATGCGATTTTCTATTATTTTACTTAAAATCCGGCTGAAGAAGACATTTCTTTGTTCGGTGGGCACATCCTTCGAGTTGCTATGTAAAGTGTTTCTAAGCCCCTCTAGTATGTCTTTCATATGTACTAAAGGACCGGTTACGGTACGGTGAGGGCGTGCATGAGCACCTGAGTGAAATCACAGGTAGAATCCCAGGAGCCTTCACCATCCGCTATGAAGCGGCTTCTCTTAGGGAATCGTTAAGTGACTTTGCACGGTTAATTTTTCTTTGTGTGGTCAAAAGTCAAATGTGGTAAGAGATTTTTAATGAACAAATTTTAAATATTTAACAAATCACTACTTGGGAATACATTCCTCTCAGAAACTATTCCACGGGCAGTACAAGTGACCATAATCAGCACCAAAGTATTTCATTGTAAGCCTCAACAACCAAACTCACTTAATGATTTTTACTCTCGATGTCAATGATTTTACCATCAGTACTAACGTGTGCATACTATAATTATTCACATATTTGTATATACGTGAATATTCAGGACCACTGGGTTATGTCAAATCATTGGGAGACTTGACAGTGATTCAGTATCTTGTTTTATTTTGTTTGTTTGCTTGTTTGGCTTTTTGAGTCACACCCGGCAATGCTCCAGGGTTCCTCCTGCCTCTGCACTCAGAAATCACTCCTGGTGGTGTTCAGGGAACAATATGGGATGCCGGGGATCGAACCCGGGTCGGCCACATGCAAGGCAAACGCCCTCCTAGCTGTACTGTCTGTCCGTATCTGACTTTTTTTGGTTTTTGTTTTTGCTTTTTTTTTTTTTTGCTTTTTGGGTCACACCCGGCGATGCTCAGGGGTTACTCCTGGCTCTGCACTCAGGAATTACTCCTGGTGGATGCTCAGGGGACTGTATGGGATGCTGGGAATCGAACCCGGGTCGGCCATGTGCAAGGCAAACGCCCTCCCCGCTGTGCTATCACTCCAGCCCCAGTGTTTTGTTTTGAGTCATTTTCTGAGGTCCAGCTGGCCCATTCTCACTCGAAGGGGCTGATGCCCACTGGAGCCTCCCTCTCTCCTTATCAATACCAAAGTTCACGCCTCTGGCTTTTGACTAATAACCTCTGGCTTCCCAGGCTCCCATCTTACCCCCCCACCCACCCACCTACCCACCGCCACCAAAGAAGTCAACATCTCGGTCTTATCTTCCACTCCCAAACGCCCACCTCCAGCACCGGTGATCGGAGCACCCGTGTGCCGTGCGTGGGCGTGCATCGGCACGAAGCCTGCCTGCTGGAGTACGTGTGCCATGGAAATGAGTGTGCGCTGCCTGAAATACTCCTGAGCCATGAACACCTTGACCAGCGTGCTGCTGCGCGTTCCCTTCCTAGCCCCGCCAACCCCCTCCCACCCCGCACCACCACCACCACCACCACCACCACCACCACCGCCGCCTTTTCTTAGTGGGATGACTTCCAGCTCCCATGCCCTGGCGACTGTCAGCGGTCTCCCCACTCAGGGGAGCCTGGACGGTGGTGGCCAGAGACTCCGACTCTTGCTCTTCTTCCTCATACCAAACCCTTCCGGCTCCGCCCTCTCTGCCGTGCCTGTAATCCAGCTCTCCTTCGTCATCGTGCGAAAGGAACATCCCAAGGCAATATAGACATTTGACCAGGTCCCTTCTTGCCTCTCCTCCAGATGCAGGGATAGTTCCCACCCTTGACTGCATGCAATATGTAACTATATTTATCAACAGTTGTCCTTCTGGGCTGGCCTGGGGCCAGTCTTTTCTGGAAAGGGCCAGACAGTAAATAGTTTCTGCTCTGTAGGCCATGTGGCCTCGGTTGTAATTACTCGGCTCTTGCCGTTGTGATATCAAAGCAGCCGTAAACAGCATGTCAGCAAGTGGACATGACCGGGTCCCAATAAAACTTTATTTACAAAGCCCGGCCCGGTGCCAGCTTCGGCCTGCTGGCCGTGCTGGGCTAAGCCCTCCCGTAGGAACACACTCTCCTCTCGTTTTATGGGGTTCTCTCCCAACTGCCCTCCTCTGCTGCCTTCGCTTCCTCCTGGTGGGTGTTCCCGGGTCCTGGGCTGCTTCGCTTCCTCCCTCCCCCCCTCCCCGGGCGCCTCTTCTCTGTGGCTTCAGCTGTCACCTCGGGAGCGATGGATCCCAGACGCCTCCGCCTGGTTCCTTGCCTGGTCCTCTGTCTCGCGGTGCCTGGAACTCGTCTCCTGTGGCCGGCTGCGTGGCTCTCTCGAACTCAGCAACTGCGGCGGGGACTTGCCGTCCTCCCGCCCAGATGGGCTCTGCTGCCCAGGCTGCCGGAGTAGCCCCCGTCTTTCTGTTTCCTGTTAGAAGCTTTGACTTCATCTCGGTCCTCTGCTTCCCCCCGTCCCCGCTTATCTGGTCTATCAGCCGGCCTTGAATGGATTCCTTATTCCTCGGCTCTGACCCTCTTCAGAGCCCTTCTCAGCTTGCCATTGATTTAAAACAGCCTCCCCTCGGCTGCTGTTCTTGCCAAGAACCTCTCCGCTCCAGTCCAGGGCGAAGAGCTCTGCCAGAGAAATCTTAAATCACCGATTTCCCTGCCTTACAGAGGGTGCTCAGGAATCAGTAGGGAAAGACTCACCAGCCAGGGGACCAAAAAAATGAGCCAAGGAAATAAATGTAGAATTCACAGACAAAAATGAATGTCCCACAGACGGGGGGGAAATATATGAATGAATATATAAATTCATTATATAAATATATAAATGAATGAGGCAGAGTAAACTGGCTTAGGACTGTCTCGCATTGTCTGGTGTTTGACTCTGGAGTGACGGGGAACTGTGGCATTGCACATAAAGGCCTGTGAGAAACCGGTGGAGGAGGTGTTCGGGGTGGTCTCTGGATTGTGTCATTTGCCTGTGAAAGGTGTGAAGTTTAGTCATTTACTGTCTCTAAGTGTTAGTTAACCCATGGTAGGACAGGATCCTCGAAGCTCCTAGTTGCCAATTCAGAATTTGACAGAATTCTGTCTATATGTATATATATATATATATATATATATATATATATATATATATATATATATATATATGGGCTGGAGCGTTTGCCTTTCACGCGGCCGACTCGAGTTCGATTCCTCTGCCCCTCTCGGAGAGCCCAGCAAGGTACCGAGAGTATCCCGCCCGCACGGCAGAGCCTGGCAAGCCTGGCAATCCAATACCCGTGTGTATTGGATATGCCAAAAACAGCAACAATAAGTCTCTCAATGAGAGATGTTACTGGTGCCCGCTTGAACAAATTGATGAGCAACATATATATAAAATGTATATATGCTTGTTCTCATTCATATATATAAAACATATTTAAACATATATATGAAGCATATATATAATATATATATGAATATATAAATTCATTATATAAATATATAAATGAATGAGGCAGAGTAAACTGGCTTAGGACTGTCTCGCATTGTCTGGTGTTTGACTCTGGAGTGACGGGGAACTGTGGCATTGCACATAAAGGCCTGTGAGAAACCGGTGGAGGAGGTGTTCGGGGTGGTCTCTGGATTGTGTCATTTGCCTGTGAAAGGTGTGAAGTTTAGTCATTTACTGTCTCTAAGTGTTAGTTAACCCATGGTAGGACAGGATCCTCGAAGCTCCTAGTTGCCAATTCAGAATTTGACAGAATTCTGTCTATATGTATATATATATATATATATATATATATATATATATATATATATATATGGGCTGGAGCGTTTGCCTTTCACGCGGCCGACTCGAGTTCGATTCCTCTGCCCCTCTCGGAGAGCCCAGCAAGGTACCGAGAGTATCCCGCCCGCACGGCAGAGCCTGGCAAGCCTGGCAATCCAATACCCGTGTGTATTGGATATGCCAAAAACAGCAACAATAAGTCTCTCAATGAGAGATGTTACTGGTGCCCGCTTGAACAAATTGATGAGCAACATATATATAAAATGTATATATGCTTGTTCTCATTCATATATATAAAACATATTTAAACATATATATGAAGCATATATATAATATATATATGCTTGTTCTCATTCATAATTAAAGAAATGCACATCAAAACTACAGAGGACCTGGCTGCCACCTGATGGGCATAAATTTTGAATTTCAAAAAAAAATAATATCCACCTGTGCACTCTTGCAGGGAGAGTATAAATCATCTAAATTATATTTTATATAACTGCAAACTTCAAGGCGTGAAGGAACCGCTTTGGAGGGTAAGGCCAGTGCTCCGAGAGAGCCCGTGGGCCAGCCGTCCTGCTGATTGGGCTTAACCCAGAGAACCTCCCCCAAGAAGGTACAGTCCCCATAGCCTGGCTGACATGGTCACGAAATTGCATGTGGCCACTTAAAGAGAATCAAGTAGAGGCTGGCGCGATAGCACAGCAGGTAGGGCATTTGCCTTGCGCGCAGCCAACCCAGGTTCGATTCCCAGCATCCTATATGGTCCCCCGAGCACCACCAGGAGGAATTCCTGAGCACATGAGCCAGGAGTAACCCCTGTGCATTGCTGGGTGTGACCCAAAAAAGAAAGAAAAAAAAAAGAATGAAGTAGCTCTCCCAAGTCGAGGAGCCCAGGTTACCAGCCTGGAGTAGGGGACAGGTCTGCAGACGGTCACCTGCAGTGTCCTGGGTGGTGAGTAACTGGGGGAATCGGACGTGGGACTCTGGATCTCTCCTGAGGCTGCGTTGGCTGCTCCCCGGGCTGTCTCCAGAGCCTGAATGGAGAGGCTCGTGTCTGACCCCCAGCTGGGGCTCGGCCAGACCCAACCCTCCTCCCAGCATGCGCGGCCTGCTGCCCTTGAGCCGCTCTCCCGTCCCCGAGTGGCCCCGAGCAGCCGGTGCCCGCTTCCTGCCTTCGCTCCTGCTTGCCGCCTTCCTCCTCTCGTGGCAGCTGCTGCTTGCCAAGGTCACCTCGCCCTCCTGCCGGAGTCTCCGTGAAACTTTCCACTGCCCGAGCCCTGGGACCTTCTGCTTCTGGGAATCTCTGTCACTTCTGCAGAGCCACTCTGCTCCTGCTCCATGGCGCCCCCTGTGGCCAGCAGAGGCTGCACAGTCAAGGAGCGGGTCCCTTCCTGGGGGGGTTAAGGCAGCCTTAAGCATCAGCCTCACAGTGGAGAGAAGTGGGGATCCCCCTCTCCACCACTACCACCCCCACACACACACCCCCCATACACACCAACACAAAGAAACAAGAATGGGGCTTGTTAAATATCTAACTGAGCCTTTGGGTGAGCAAGTTTCTCTTTTAAGAGGCAGACTTGCCTTGATGTGTTCACATATTAAACCACTTGGAGTAATTCACACTCGCATGCGAAATTGTCGAACCAGACTTTCTTCCTAACAATTAGATGAGATCATCATCGTGCCTGAAGGACTAGGAAGTGATATCTGGAGGAGGGAGAGGAGAGAGCGAGAGGGCAATTCAGGAGCCTGAGGGGTGCCCAGAGCTGGAGAGGGGAGAGACAGCGGGCAGGAGGACCCCCAAAGCCGCCACCTACCAGCTGGACTTTCCCACCATGCCATCTTTGTGACTTCACAAACCGAGCACCTGACTTCACAAGTGTTTCTCATTTCACAGGCGCCTTTATCGACTTGTCCAGATCGAACCATTTGTTTATTTTTAGACGAAAGGATGCAGTTACACATATGCACATAATGCTTATGTATGTGTGTATAGACTTTTCAAAAAAGATAGCATCATCTATGTGTGTGTATACACACACACACACACACACATGTGTGCATGCATGCACATATATTCTCCAACATCACTAAACTCTCTTAGAAAAGGAAGGAGCTATAAATGAACGTTTGTATTATAACTGATTCTGCATGAATGTGCCCTATAAATCATGAAACATTTTTAGAACAGGCTTAGCTCCATTCTGCTTTACATTACATATTTATACATTTATATATTTTAGGGGATTTTGTTTGGCAAGGAAATAGAGAATACATTTGTAGCTTTATAGAGAAACACTAGGAAACTGAACCCAAGCCCCGTAAATTAAAAAAAAAAAAACCAACTAAGCGTGGTCTTCAACATGTATTGTGTTTTTCCAAATGTATATACTTGGAAAAATTAACGTGCTGCTGTCATGCCATCAAAGAGCCCCCAAACGTGATTTCCAGGGTGTCTGTGAGAGGCCCCTGTTATCATCGCAGCCGAAACTAACAAGTTTTAGCTGACGAGATCTGGGGTGGTTGGCGGCCCGCAGGAAGACTTTAATGTTGGAGCACAGAGGAAAAAGTGGAATTAAAAACAAAGAAACAGCCCCCAGTTTTTTTTTTCTTTTTCAAGAGAGGCAGGGCCCTTTTGCTTTTATGTCTCTGTCACTTGCTCAGGGATTCTTTATAAAGCCCTCTAAACCACCTAAATAAATATTCATATGGCTGCTCAACATCTCATTAATAAAACACGATTTGGTGGTAAAATATTTCAGAGTAACATATGATTTGCATCTCACCCTTGTTTAACTTTAAATCTCAAGCAATTAATAAATTAGACCCGAGAGCTTTTTAAGAAGAAACATCTTCCATGCAGCACAAATTGCATTATTTTTATGTGTAAATAATGATGAAAGGAGAGATTGTTCCTTTGATGTCTATAAACTACACTGTAAAATATGCAGAAAACATTCTTGTGTTTAGCTGGAGCCAAAACAAATAGACTAGTTCATAAGACAGAGCTGCGGCATTCTTAGAAACAGGCATTATTTTTTTCCCTTTTTCTCCCCAATTGCTCTTTTTCCATCTTTTATATTCTTGCCATTCCTCATGGCATATTCATTCCAAATGCAAAAAAAAAAAAAAAAAGACACTAGCCTGCCTTTCCTCATGCAGAGAACTGGATTCCGCTCTGAATCTTCCTGGGAAATGTCTTTCCCTACCGCTCCACACAGACCTCAGTCAGTTCTAGACATTTCTACGGGCAAGACTAGAATTCAGAAAGAGATTTTCCAAGTTTACCCATTAACAAGGGCTGGAGCGATAGCACATTTGCCTTATATGTGGCCGACCCAGGTTCGATTCCTCCGTCCCTCTCGGAGAGCCTGGCAAGCTACCAAGAGTATCCCGCCCGCACAACAGAGCCTGGCAAGCTCCCCCATGGCGTATTCAATATGCCAAAAACAGTAACAACAAGTCTCACCATGGAGACGTTACTGGCGCCCGCTCGAGCAATTCCGTGAGCAACGGGATGACATTGATACAGTGACACAGTGATGCCCATTAACAAATTCTGACCCATGTTTACGAGTGTCCTTCAGAGACGTACATTTTCTTTTCCTCTATTTCCCAAGCTGGCTCAGCTAACATGATTTTCCAAAGGTATCTAGAATTCCCTGTTCACCAGCTCTCGAGATTAGCCCTAATTTATTTATTTATTTATTACCTAAAGGCATAATAAACAGCACCTGCTCCTTTCCTGCCCGCCAGGGGAAGGGTGCAGACTCGCGGAGACTCCTACAGTGGAGAACAAGCTGACCACTCGATGCCCACAGTGATCTCTGTTTGTTTGGGGGCCGCATCCAGCAATGCTCAGGGGTTCCTCCTGGTTCTCCGCTCAGGAATTACTCCTAGCAGTGCTCGGAGGGACCGTTATGGGATGCCGGGGATTGAACCTGGGTCACCACATGCAAGGCCAGCCCCCTCCCGTGTGTGAACCCATGATTTGCACTCATGGCTGAGCACACTTTGTCATCTGAGTGTAAGTAGGGGGTGGTGTCTCTCCTGGAGCCAGTCTGTAAGCGTCCCGGCCTGGAAGGGTCTTCCCCCGTGTGCTCACTTGCTGTAGCCCCCCCCCCCCCATGATTCTCCAGTGGTGTCTAGAAGTCAGCCCCGTGTCAGCGTTGCTAACCGTTCCACCCTTCTGCTTCTTGGCTTCCTGCTCTTTCAGGGCAGCTGATGATCAGCCCCTGATCTCTTCCAAGAGCCGTCATGCCTCAGCTTCTGTGTCCCGTTTCCTCCTCTTCTCCAGGGCAGCTTCCAGTCGAGTCCCCCATCTCTCTGTTCCTCGCCCTCTGTCCTCCTCCTCAGCCTTTCTTCAGTGCCAGGGTTTCACGTAATTGTTGCCTTGAGGGCCGGCTGCAGTCACAGCCCCTGTTATTTCATGAATAAAATCTCAGGAGCTGCCCCCCACCCCCAAGCCTCCCATGCTCCCATCTTTACCCCCCAGTTTCACAAAAGGAATATGGAGTGTCCCTCTGGGCCACCTCCATCCTCGAACCCAGGACTTGGACCCCTTGCCCTTCCCCTCCTACTCACTCTGTGTCCTCTAATACCCATGGAAATACTCTTTCTACTTAAAAAAAAAAAAATCACTGTGAGCTCTCGGAAAGAAAAGAGCATCTTTCTCACCAGCTTCTCCGTTTCCTGTGACCCAAACGGGACTTGCCCTCAGCCCTCAGAGCGGGAGCTCTGCAGAGCCGTCTCTCCTCGGGGCTCGATTTGGAGATGTTTCCTTCAGCTGCTGGCTTTGCTCTTTGCTGTGGGCGGTGTGTTTCATTTCGGGGGTTTTTTGTTTTTTAATTAGCACTTGTTGTCCCTGGAAACAAACTGCTCAAGGCCAATTTAGAAAAACGAGGTCATGATGGGAAACGCAGCTTGCTAAACACTACCTAATTTAAAGAGCATCCCCAAGGAAGGAGATGTTGGCGAGTAACTGTGCTCGCTGGACTTGGAGACGGGGCGGTTCAGCGAAGACACGAGGCCCGGGCTGATTGGGGACCGATTTGTTTGCTCCAAAAACAAACAAACAAGAAATTCTTTTGAAGCCCTGAGTCGCCTGGGAGAAGTGAGCCCCCGTGCCAGGACACTTCAGAGCATAACTGCACCAGCATCTGCCTGTCACGGAGCCTCTGCGAACCACTAGCCGATTCAGTTCCTCCAACCCCCTACCCTGACTCACCCTGGAATCCACCCACGCTGCCCTGGGCCACCAGGGAAGAGTCTGCCCTGTGCCCAGGCGTCCACAGACAACCGTGTGACTGCTGTATTTCACCCACCTCACGCACCCGCAACTGGGAAGAAGCCACAGGGTCTTACTCCAGTGCCAAGAAACTATATGGGAGGAGCCAGATCGACTCCTGCTTGTCCCCCTGAAATTACCTCTTCCAGGTAATGGAAATCATTTAGGTAACGGAGGCATAAACGGTAGCCCGTTGTGTAGACTAGTGAATCGAGTCAGTGCTCATGGAATGAGGAATCTAAAGCTCCACGGTCAACACCCAGAAAGCCCTAAGAACAGGGGTAAGAAACTGAGGGATTTGGCTAGATTGGCAGAAAGGACAGAAGTCCAAGCAAGTCCTCGAATTCCTCAAAGTTCTCAAGCCTGGACTTGGAGGACCTCAAATTACTACTCCATGAAGCAATCCCCGGAAGAGAAATTTAATCAACTCAGGAGAATCAATTCAAACGGAATGAAAGAATCCATGCGAATAGAGTGGAAGGAGCTAAAGAATTATAATTGTGAACCACAGCAACTGAACTCTGAGTGGGAGAGCCCGGTCAGTGATCTTAAGGACAAACTCATCAACAACAGTAAAGTGGCAGAAGAAAAGAGAAATCAAAGAGTGAAAGAGGGGCTGGAGCGATCGTACAGCGGGTAAGACACTTGCCTTGCATGCAACCGATGTGGGTTCAGTTCCCATCACCACAGATCCCCCCCCTTGATTGATGTTAGGAGGAAGCCCTAAGCGTAGCCAGGGATGGCCCAAAAGATGGTGTTGGTGATGATGCAGATGATGGGAGTTACTGAATTGTAAGCATGTCAGAAGGAGAAGGAAAAGAGAAAGGGGAAGAATGCCTTGTGAAAGAGAGACATTAGTCCGGAGCTCCCCCTATATCTGGAGAGGTTTCTGTACAGATTTAAGAGGCCCAAAGGGTACCAGACAAAGAGATTCAGACAGAACAACACCAAGACACATTATCCTCAGAGTGACAAGAACCAGCAAGATAGACCACCTAGAGCATTGTGAGAGAAGAAACACCTCCAATGCAAGGAAAATAATATATGAATCACAGCAGAGTTCTCATATGTAAAGAATGAGTGAAATAGCATATTCAAAATACTGAATGAAAAAAAAACTTACAAGGAGCCAGAGTGATATCACAGTGGGTTGGCCTTATATGTGGCCAACCTGGGTTTGATTGCAGACACCCTATTTGATCCCCTGAGTGCCCCAGAAGTGATCCTAATGTAAGGCCAGGAATAAGTCCTGAGCACAGCTGGATGTGACCCAAACACCAGAAGTTTAAAAAAAAAAAAAACACTTTCAACCAAGAGTCCACTACCCTGCAAAACTGCCATTTCTATTTGAAGGATAAAAACCTTCCATGACAAACAAGATCTGATGACATTTGCTGTAAAAAAATCACTGAAAGGCCTCCTGTGAAAAGTAAGTGGCCAATTGCAAAAGTATTCAAATCCCCATACAAAGAAAAATTGCAACATGGCCCTTGATATCAATACTTTCTTTCAATGCAATGGACTGAACTCTCCCATCAAAAGGCATAGAGTGACTGGATAGGTCAAGAAACAAAATCCATCTATTTGGCTTATAGGAAACCCACCTAAACTTACAGGATAACAGACGCAGAGTGAAATGAGGGAAAGCAATCAGGCAAGCCAGTGGTAGACAAAGAAAGGAGATGGGGACAGCCATACTTATATTAGACCAAATAGCGTTCTATCTAAAGAAAGTAATTAGAACGGGACAGACACTGCTTATTAAGGGAACAACAGATGAAGAAAAACTGATCCTTATCAACATAAGTACCTAATGGAAGGTCAGCAAAGTTTACAAAGTGTCTGCTCACACAACTGCAGAAACACACTGATGGAAACACAATAACAGAGGAGACTTCAAACACTCCACTTTCACCATTAGACAGATTAACCAGACAGAATATCCGTAAAGATATAAGAACTCTAAATGGGGAGTTAGAATAATTGGAATGAATTGAAGGGCCTTCCTTTATCAAAGAAAAACTGAACACATATTTTTCTCTAGTTCCCATTGAATATTCTCCAGGATAGATCATATACTAGGACATAACTCATGCATGACTTTGAGTATAGAAATCATACAAGAATCCTTTCAGGCCACGATGCTGTGAAGGTAGAAATCAACCATAAAAAAGAAGATGGGGGAATCTCCAATAAGTGAGAGCTGAACAGAATTCTGCTAAGTCACAACTGGACCCAAGAGAAAATTAAAAGATTCCTGAATGAGAATGAAGAAACAGACTATCAGAATCTGTTCCATGAAAAGGAAAAGCCATATTAAGGGAGAAATTCATAACAATACAGGCCTACATTATGAAAGAAGGAAAAAGCTCAAATCAGCAGCCTCAATACTCATCCTACACCTAGACATGGAACAACAAGTGAATCCCAAAAATAGTACAAGGAAAGGAAGTAATAGGAAAAACTAGGCCCTAGAGCAGAGATACAGTGCAGATAAGGCACTCGCCTTGAGGTGGCCCCATATGATCCCCTGAGCCCCTCCAGGAGTGGTTCAGTTCCTGGCACCCCTTGTGGTCTCCTGAGCCCCTTCCAGGAGTGATCCCTGAGCACAGAGCCAGTATTAAGCCCTGAGCACTGTCAAGTGTGGCCCCAAAACAAAACACAACAAAACACAACAAAAAACGGAATAGAAATCACTGCTAGAGAAACCAAGAAAGCGACACAGAGAGTCAGCAAAACAAGAAGCTATAAGGGACTACTGTTAACGTAAGACAAGCCCCACAAACACGACAATCCTCTAAAGAAAGATGACACAAAACTATGACAATTCTCTCTCTCTCTCTCTCTCTCTCTCTCTCTCTCTCTCTCTCTCTCTCTCTCTCTCTCTCTCTCTCTCTCTCTCCCTCCCTCTCTCTCTCTTCCCCCCCACCCCCGTGTCAGTAGTCTAACACCATTGAAGAGACACAGGGTGACAAAATGGATTTGAATAGTCAGAGCAAACGCAATCTCAAAGTCAAAGGTTGGAAAACAATTATTTGAGCAAGCAACTCCTTCAGAAAGACCAGGGTGGCCATGCTAGTATCTGATGACATAGATTTCAGGCTGGAAAAGGACATAGATTTCAGGCTGGAAAAGGTGAAAAGAGGCAGCGAAGGTCATTTCCTAATAATCTAGGGATCCATACATCAGGAAGAAATTAACTCCTAAGTGCAATGGGGGACAAGCAAAATACTTAAAAAACTGCTAATAGACTTCAAGAAGGACATTGGTGGCAACATAATAGTAGTTGGAGATTTCAACACCACTTTTCCACCCCTTGATAGATCAACAAGACTAAAACTCAGCAAGGAAGTAATGGCTTTGAAGGATGAAATGAAAGAGAGGAGTGTAGTAGATATATACAGGGCTTTTTATTCCTAAAAAGCCAAATACACATTCTTCCAGTGCACCTGGGACATTCTCCAAAATAGATCACATCCCAGGCCACAAAAATATCTCCAAAAAATTATGAGGATAGAAATTGTATCAGCTATCTTTTCATATCATGATGCATTGAAAGTAAAATTTAATCATGTACAGAAAAAAAAAATCAAGTACCTGGAAACTGAATAGCTCGCTACTAAACAACTAATGAGTTAGAGAGGAAGCCAAAGGGGAAATCAAAAGATTCTTGGAAAGAAATTAATATGAAGGCACAGACTACCAGAACTTGGGGTGGGGGGTCAGCAAAAGCAGAGGTAAGAGGAAAGTGTATAGCTCTGAAAGCATTCATCAGGAAGGAAGAAAGGGCCCACATAAATAACTTGACTTCACAGTGTAAGATCTTGGGAAATTACCAACAAAAGGAGCCCGAACCAAAAAGGAGAGAAGGAAATAATAAAACTAACAGAGATGAACGAACTGGAATTCCAAAACAATCCAAAAAAATCAGTGAAACCAAGAGCTGGTTCTTTGGGAAAAAAATAAGTAAGATCTATAACCACTAGTAAGATTCACCAAAGATAGATATATACAAATATATATATATACACATATATATATAAAGAGAGAACCCTTATAACCCAAATCAGAAATGAAAGAGAGAACATCCCAACAGAAACCACAGAAATTCAAAGGATCATCAGAGATTACTTTGAGAATCCTTATGCCACAAAACACGTTAACTTAAAAGAAATGGATAAAATCCTGGATTCCTATAACTTTCCAAGGCTCAACCAACAAGATTTGGAATACCTGAACAGACCTATCATTATTGAGGACATTGAAATAGTAATTGAAAGTCTTCCCAAAAACAAAATCCTAGGCCCAGATGGATTCACTAGTGAATTCTTTCAAATCTTTAAAGAGGACCTACTGCCAATCCTTTTCAAGCTTTTCCAGGAAATTGAAGAAACAGAAACACTCCCAAATAGTTTCTTGAAGGCAAATATTACTCTGACACCAAAAGCAGACAGAGACACCACAAAAAAAAAGAGAGCGTCAGGCCGATATCCCTGATGAACACAGATGCAGAGAACCTCAACAAAATTCTAGCAAATATAATCCAACAGCTCATTAAAAAGATCATACACCATGATCAAGTAGGATTCATCTCAAGGATGCAAAGATGGTTTAACATTTGCAATTCAATCAACATATCAATAAAAGAAATACATAAGAACCATCTGATTTTATCAGTAGATGCAGAGAAAGCATTTGACAAGACCCAGCACCTGTTTATGATAAAAACTCTCAACAAAATGGGAGTCGAGGGAACATTCTTCAATATACTCAAACCATCCACCACAAACCCACAACAAACATTATTCTCAATGGGGAAAAACTTAAGGCCTTCCCTCTTAAGATCGGGCACAAGACAAGGTTGCCCACTCTCTCCACTTCTATTCAGTATAGTACTGGAAGTACTTGTCATAGTAGTTAGGCAAGAAAAAGATATCAAATGCATCCAGGTAGTAAAGGAAGAAATCAGACTTTTGCTATTTGCAGATAACATGATACTATACTTCGAAAATCCTAAAGACTCTACAAAAATAAGCATAGAAACAGTAGATTTGTATAGTAAAATGGCAGGTTAAACAGTCAATACCCAAAAGTCCATGACTTTCCTATGTACCAATAATGAAAGATAAGAAAGATGTTTAAAATAAAACAATTGTTTCCAAGTGTGCCTCAGAAAGTCAAGTACCACAAAACCCGTTTAAAGAGGTGAAGGACCTCTACAAAGAAAACCACAAAACGCTACTTCAAAAATAAAAGAGGACACAAGAAAATGGAAACATACACTCAATCATGGGCTGGGCGGATTAACTTTGTTAAAATGTCAGTACTCCCCAAAGCATTATAAAGATTCAACACAATCCCTATAAGGATCCACCCATGACATTTTTCAAAGAACTAAATCAACACTCCTGCAATTCATATGGGATAGTAAACCTCCATGAATAGCTAAAGGAATCCTTGGGGGAAAGATGGAAGGCATCACCTTCCCCAACTTCAAACTGTACTACAAAGCAGTAGTAATTAAAATAGCATGGTATTGAAATAAAGACAGACTGGCAGATCAGTAGAAAGGAGTTGAATATCCTGACACAGAACCTCAAATATAGGATTATTTGATCTTTGTTAAAGGAGCACGAAATATAAAATGGATCAAGGAAAGCCTCTTCAACTAGTGGTGCTGGGAAAACTAGGCAGTTACATGTAAAAAAAAATGGACTCAAACCTCTAACACCGTGCACAAAAATTCAAATCAAAATGGATTAAAGACTCAACATCAGACTTGAATCCATAAAGTATTTGGAGGGAAATGAAGGCAGAAGACTATGACATTGAAGCTAAAGGCATCTTCAAAGATGAAACACCACCGACCGAGCAAGTTGAAGTAAAGATAAACAAATGGGACTACATTAAACTAAGAAGCTTCTGCACCTCAAAAGAAACAGTAACCAAGATACAAAGATAGCCCACAGAAAGGAAAAATTTATCTAATACCCATCTGATAAGGAGTTAATATCCAAGATACATACAACACTGTTAGAACTTCACAAGAAGAAACATCCAACCTCAACCAAAAATGCAGGAAAGAAATGAACAGAAACTTCCTCAAAGAAGAAATTCAAATGGCCAAAAGGCATATGAAAAAAATACTCTACACACTAGTCATCAGGGAGATGCAAATCAAAGCTGTGAGATATCATCTCACACCACAGAGACTGGCACACATCCAAAAGAACAAGAGCAACCAGTGCTGGTGTGGATGCAGGCAGAATGGGACTCTCATTCATAGTTGATAGGAATGTCGACTGGTCCATTCTTATTGGAAAACAATACGAACATTCCTCAAAAAAACTAGAAAATGAGCTTCCGTTTGACCCAGCAATACCACTTCTGGGAATATACCCTGGGGGTCCAAAAACACACAGCAGAAACCCATCTGCACTTCTGTGTTCAGTCCAGCACTATTCACAATAGCCAGAATCTGGAAACAACTCTACTACCCTTAAACAGACCACCGTATAAAGAAACTATGGAACATCTACACCATGGAAAATACTATGCAGCCACAAGAAAAAATGAAGTGATGAGATTTGCTTGTGGATGGACATGGAGCGCATCATGCTGAGTGAAATGAATCAGAGGAAGGGGGATAGATATAGGAATGACTGCACTCATTGGTGGAACATAAAAATAAACATAGTATAGACTAATATCCAAGGACAGAAAAAACGGGGGCCAGGTAGACTGGTCCACAGTTGGAAGCTTGCCATAAACAGGGGGGAGGACAGGTAGGATAGAGAAGGGACCACTGTGACAATAATAGTTGGGAATGATCTCTCTGGACAGGAACTGAGTGCTAAAAGGAGGTAAAGGGGTAGACATGACAACTTTCCAGTTTCTATTGCAAATCATAATGCCCAAAAGGAGAGAGTCAGAGAGAAAGAGAGGGAGAGGGGGAGAGAGAGAGAGAGTGCTTGATAGTAGTGGTGGGAGGGAAATGGGGGAAACCATTGTGAAATGTACATTAGTGAAGTGACCCGTGATGGAACATTGTATGACTGAAACCCAACCGCGAACAACCTTGCAACAGTATCTCACAGCGATTCAATTTTTAAAAATTAATTTTAAAATAAATTAAAAATAATAATAAAACCAGGAACAAGGTCTTTGGGGGGAAAAAATAAGCTAGGAGTAAACGCTGAGCATGGCCAACTGTGGCCCCCAGTTTTCTAAATAGAAAATGATTCTTTGGAGACTCCACTTGGCTTCCATGAGTCTGTCCCGGGGTGCCAGCTGAGGGCTGCCCATGCCAAGGCTGTTGACGTGGCCTCTTCACTTGGGGCTGGACACTGTCAGCCACGTGGACGCATGAAGACTCGGGTACCACTCTGAGGAATGCCTGCACCAGACCTTGTGGGGTTCCCAGAACCCCTATTGGTGTGCAGGTGGCCACTGTTTCATCTTTGTTCAGGCCCAGGATGCTAATACTTTTGTGTGTGTGTGTGTGTCTGTGTCTGTGTCTGTGTGTGTCTGTGTGTGCCTGTGTCTATGTCGTGTCACATTGAAGAGGCTTGGAACTTAATGCTGTGGTTTCTGGAGCCAGGCTGCCATGTTCAGTTCCCAGTGCCACAGTTTATGAATGACATGGGTCCCCCCAAACACACACACACACACACACACACACACACACACACTCACCACCACCAGTTCCTCTTTCTTTCTATCTTCCTTTTTTTTTCTTTTGGCTTTTTGGGTCACACCCGGCGATGCACAGGGGTTACTCCTGGCTCTGCACTCAGGAATTACTCCTGGCACTGCTCAGGGGACCGTATGGGATGCTGAGACTCGAACCCAGGTTGGCCGCGTGCAAGGCAAATGCCCTACCCGCTGTGCTATCGCTCTAGCCCCTCTTTCTACCTTTTTTTGCAAGAAAGGTGTCCGTAGTGTTTTGGGGGTGCTAAGAGAACAGTCATACTTTGGGACGTTCCCATGAGATGAACCTGTTTTGTGATCTCCCCTCTTAACCACATACAGTCCAGGAGCTCTGAGCAGTGGAGCTCCCCTGTCCTTCCTTCGAGCATCATGCAGGTGAGCATTTTTCTAGGAATGAAGGTTAGCTTTTTCAAGGCAACAGAGTTGGCCACAAAAGTATATATTTCAGGGGCTGGAATGATAGTACAGTGGGTAGGGCTGTTAGTTGGAAGATGTATCTGTACCATCTCTCCTACCCAGTCTACTGGGATGAGATGTGGGAAGGGATTTTTCAGGACGGTGTGGAATCCAGGGAGTGGAGAAAGGAGAGAATTTCATGGAGAGGGTGACCAGAATGTTCATGCTTGATGTCACCCTAGGTTTGATTCCCAGCATTTTATACGGCCCCCCGAGCACCGCCAGGAGTAATTCCTGAATGCAAAACCAGGAATAACCCCTGTGCATTACCGGTGTGACAAAAAGCAACATATATACAACATATATACATATATATGTTTCATTTCAGCTCAGAGTATCCTCAGCCTTGAATTATTTGTACCGTTTACAAGTTTCTGGTTTCTGGAGTTGGACAAATGCCGTTTCCCCCTAGACAGAGGTGGCAATAGTCGGTCATTGCCACAGTCCAGACCTGGGGTCTGGCAGGACCCCACACTTGTTTCCTGTCCCTTCCTGCTGCTCACTCTTCCAAGCAGAGTGCTCAGGGTCTCTGTGTCCTCCGAGACCCCCTGCCCAGTGCTGCATGAACTCCGTGGGTTTCCTCACCCACTTTCTCTCAGTCCGTCCTTTCTGCTTCCAGACCCAAGATGACTGTAGGGAGAAAGGCACCCCGAGCCTCCCAAATGAGAGCTCAGAACACCTTCTCCAAGAATGGCAGCGACAGATGGTAGGTGGGCATCACTGTGCGATTAGCACGAGGCAGCTCTTCAGACCCATCAAGGCTTAGTAATCTTTTCCAGATTTCTTCCCCCGAGAAACATGCACTTGGGGCTGGAGCGATAGCACAGCGGGGAGGGTTTGATTCCCAGCATCCCACAGGGTCCCCTGAGCACCACCAGGAGTAATTCCTGAGTGCAGAGCCAGGACCAGCCCCTGTGCATCGCCTGGTGTGACCCAAAAGGCAAAAACAAAACAAATTTAAAAAAACAACAAGAAACAGGCACTTAACTCTGACTTTTCGCCTCTTCGCCTCTTGCAACCACCAAGTTCCAAGACTGTCCCCTCTGCCTCTGCACCAGGCCCCGCTTTGGCTCTTTGCTTCCTGCTCAGCCCCCAGTTTAGTGTTTGGCGAATAGTGGTTAATTAAGCTCTGGTTGAAGGGACAGATGAACTTGGCATTCACAGCAGCCGGCTGAGAGAGCCACATTCTTTGAAGTCATCGAGTGTGACTTCCTTCTATTTAATTTTCGGTACAAGCAGTCATAGTGGTTACTGCGGCGGTGATTATGTTGCCGAGGGTGGTGAAGGTGGCACCAAGCATAAATATTCTGGTCACCCTCTCCATGAAATTCTCCCCTTTCTCCACCCCTGGGATTCCACACGGTCCTGAGAAGTCTCTTCCCACAGGTCATCCCATTAGACTGGGCAGGAGAGATGCACAGACATGGGACAAATGCACCCCCATGAGCTTCCAAGTAACATATAAGGAGCCGGTGCCACGTCGGCTCGTGCAGCCCCCCGCCAGCACGTGTGTGAGCTCTTAGCTAACTGTGTGTCCCACGTTGCACCCTGCGGCCAAGGATGTGCGGGGCCCCTGGTGCATGCAGCAAAAGAGGAAAGGGTGCGGGCATTTTTTTTTTTAATGAAGAAGGGCTGAAACGATAGTACAGCAACTAAGGCACTTGCCTTGCATGCAGCCGGACTTGGGTTTGATTCCCGGCATCCCATATGGTCCCCTGAGCCCTGCCAGGAGTGACCCCTGAGCACAGAGCCAGGAGAAAGCCCTGAGCTTCGATGTGGGCACAATAAAAAAATAAATAGGAAACAAGAGAGTCCAGGAGGCAAGGCACTTGCCTCGCACGTGGTCGACTCTGGTTCGATCCTCGGTACCCCGTATGGTCCCCCAAGCCCCGCCACGGGTCATCCCGATGCACAGAGTCAGGAGTGAGCCACGAGCACCGCAGGGGTGCCTACCGAACCAAAACTAAAGGTGCAAACTTTTAAAACCCAATTAAAAAAAAAATTAGACGGGAGAGACGGTTTCTGTCTAAAACTCCCACGACTACGTGGTAGGTAGGGTTTTAGACATGTGTGTGCACAGGGGTTCGAGGGGAGGCAGAGGGGCTGCCGGGCTGGTCCCAGTGAGGCCAGGACAGGGCTGGGGACCAGCAGGGAGGGTTCGATTCCCAGCATCCCACAGGGTCCCCTGAGCACCTCCAGGAGTAATTCCTGAATGCAGAGCCAGGAGCAGCCCCTGTGCAACGCCGGGTGTGACCCAAAAGGCAAAAACAAAACAAACAAACAAACAAAAAAAAAAAAACCCAAGAAACAGGCACTTAACTCTGACTTTTCTCCTCTTTGCCTCTTGCAACCACCAAGTTCCAAGACTGTCCCCTCTGCCTCTGCACCAGGCGCCCACTTTGGGCGCCTCGACAGGCCTCAGAGAAGCTGTTGCGACCATTGGAGAGGAGCCAAGACGTCCGAGAGGGGTCATCTCAGGGCGTCCCCCACGACACGGAGAGAGGGAGGAGCCAGAGGCCTGGGAGGGGAACTCTGCTCCACCCCACCACCCCCCCAGCCTCACCCACCTGCCGGGGAGGAACCAGCCCCCAGCGCCACCGCCCGGTTGCGGAGAGGGCGCCGGAAATAGCCTCTCTGACTTGCTCTTTCATCCGTCTAGGTTTTCCTCGCGGGGGCTATTTTAGGTTCTCTTATGTTTTTGTTGCTAAAGTTAATCTAATTTGTAGCCTGGGCCCAGGTGGGGACGTGGAGTGTCCCCAAAATAAAAACAGCAATTCCAGACGGCGGCCGTGCCATCCTCGGCCCTGCTCACTCCCTGCAGACCCGGCCACAGCCTCCGCCGCTCTGGGGGAGGAATCCGGGCTGTCCACCTGCCCTCACACGCTCGGCCGCAGAGACCAGAAAAGCGTGGGGGTAGGGGGGAGGGAGGCTGCTGGGGGCCGCTCCAGGGGGGAAGGGGCCATGCCCTCTGAATGGGCTCCCCGGGGATTTTGTGTCCTCCGCCCCCTGGCCGACCCCCTGCACTTGTGACCCTCGGCTGAGCCCAGGTGGCGCGTGGCCAGCAGCTTCCTTCCCTTTCCGTGTGGCCAGTCCTGGCCTGGCCTAGCCTGGGCGCCCACCCACGTGGAGGACGGGCTTGTTCCCATCTTCCCGCTGCAAGGGAGACTTAGCGCCGGCCCCAAGCACTCCTTGCCCCTAGTGCCGCTCGGGTCACTATTTACGTGCGCCGGTGAGCGTGCAGGCAGCCTCTCCGGTGGCACCGAGCCCTTTGGATGCCACAGAAATTACAGGGTCGGGTCGGGCCTGGCCAGCCGGATGGGAAGCGCAGGAGCTGCCGTGTGCGGAGGGCGCTGCCCCGGCCTTGTCCCATCCCGTGGGACGTGACTCTTGGCGGCACTCCTGCCGCATCCTGTCTCAGGAGTCCGTGCCGCTTGGGCCTCTTGGTGTCCGGGCAGTGCAAAATGTCTTTTTTTTTTTCTTTCCCTCCAGGCCACGCCCCACCTGACAGCTCAATCCACCGTGTTTCTCCCTCCTCAGAGATCTAACAACGGGGACGGGGAGATTTTTGTCCTGTTCATCTCCTGTCTGTCTTCTCTGTCGGTGGCGTATGCCGGGGGCGGGGGGGGGGGGGGGGCTCCCACCGTTCTCCTCTGAGGCTAAGACCCTGAGGGTCGGGCCCTGTTCCCTCACATCCAGAATCTCGGGAAGTGTCTCTGTTGGAGTGATGGCTTGACTCTCGTCCAGTGAGTGCAGGGCGCTGGTGGGGCCACGGGCCCAGTGCCTGCTCTGGACATCGGTGTTGGGTGCTACCGCCGGAGGGGAAAGCAGGGGCTGCCCCAGGTACCCCCCTGAGCCAGGCTGGAGGTCGTGCCTCTGGCTGCCGGGCTCAGAGCAGCCGTGTCTTCGCTTGCAGTTTTGTTCCCGCTCTTGCCCTTTGTCAAAACCTGCCCTGTGTGTGTGTGTGTGTGTGTGTGTGTGTGTGTGTGTGTGTGTGTGTAACTGCTATGGTGGTGGAGACAGGAACCCACAGTGTTGGGTTCTTCGGGTGGTGACTGGAGAAACGAAACGGCCACTGTGGGGTGGGGTGGCCAGAGAGTTGGTACAGCTGGGAAGGCGCTTGCCTTGCACGGGACGTGACTGGCCAACGTCCCGTCTGCACCACTGCATGCAAGTCCCCGGTCATAGAGTCAGGGGTAAGCCCTGTGCCCCACTGGGTGTAGATCTGAACAAAAAAAAAAAAGAGAGGAAATGACTCAGGGGCGTCAAGTCGAACCTGTATGTTCTGCCCGGAGCCCCTGAGGTTTAGGACTTCATCAGCAGGGCGTCATGAGAGAGGATGGAGAGGATGGAAGGTTGAAATCAAGGCTGGACACGGTTGACTCTACAGAACTCCCTCCAGAATTTGGTAAAACCCTAATGCAGTTCCCGAAAGCTACTAGTCTTCTTACAGAGGGTCCCGGGCAGAGGCCCCTTGGGAAAGCCACCACTGAAGTACCCAAGCGGTGTCTACGCCACTACCGGTCGCATGGGGGCCATTTCTCATTGTCCTACGGCAGGAAAACAGATAGCAGAACTCCTGATCTGATGTTCAAGCACCGTTGCTTGTATGATAACTCCAAACGCCCCCATTGCAATTAAATGACACAACTACAGTTATCCCTCCATTCTGTCAACTGAGGTCCAAAGAACATTTACCTTGCTAGCAGTCTCAAAAGGAACATGAGATGGGGCCGGCATCTGGCAGCCAGTGTCCTGCCGTGCAGGCGGATGGCTGCCGGACAGGAAAATGGATCCCAAACAGCAGGATGGATCCTCTGCAGGAGAATGGCTCCCAAATAGGAGCGTGGATCCCATCCGTACATCAGAATGGGTCCCACATGGGTGAAGGGA
This sequence comes from Sorex araneus, assembly GCF_027595985.1. Classification (NCBI taxonomy): domain Eukaryota; kingdom Metazoa; phylum Chordata; class Mammalia; order Eulipotyphla; family Soricidae; genus Sorex; species Sorex araneus. The sequence continues at coordinate 228,328,509 of NC_073304.1, forward strand.
CACCGTGCGGATGGACGGGTGATGGACTAAGGAATGGGTCCCACACAGGAGAAAGGATTCCATGCAGGGAACGAATTTTGTACAGGAGGCTGGATCCCATGTAGGACGGATCTCCTGTGGGTGAATAGATCCCATACAAGAGAATGGGTGTTGTACAGGTGAATAGATCCTGTACAGAAGAGTGGATACTATGTAGGTGAGTGGATCCCATACAGGAGAGGTGAGTGGATCCCAGGCCCGTCAGTGGATCCTATACAGAGAGTGAATCCCATATAAGTGCATGGATGCTGTCCAGGAGAATGGGCGCCCTCCCAGTGAGTGGATCCCACACGGGATCCATTTGCACTCAGTGGAACAGCTTCCTAGGAGAAACGAAACCTTATCCTGTAGCAGTCGCAGTCGGATAGAGAGCTCACAGATGACTTGCAGAATGGCAGAATATTGATTTTTTTTCTTTTTGGGTCACACCCAGCAATGCTCCGGGGTTACCCCTGGCTCATGCACTCAGGAATTACTCCTGGCGGTGCTCGGGGGACCATATGGGATACCAGGGATCAAACCCGTCGGCCGTGTGCAAGGCAAACACCCTATCTGCTATATTATCGCTCCAGCCCCAACTTGCAGAGTATTTCTCCAGATTTTTCTGTCACAGAGAGGGTCAGAGAGGAGAAGGGACCTGCGGGTGGTGCAGGAAGCCGAAGAGCAGGGCTGCAGCTCCCCTGCCCACTCCACGTCCCCCCCCCCACCCCGTGCCCGCCGTGTCTGAGCTGCCCAAGCCCCTCTGCTTCTCGCCATTGGTCTTTCGAGGAAGGAGTGATTCCCGGGTCGGAGCCCTGAGTGGCCACTCCCTAGTGAAGCCGCATTTTAGAGCAGCCAGTCGGAAGTCCTCACTTAGGGAAGACCACAGGCACGGTGAGGGGAGGTGCCGAGTTCGAGGTTGCCAACTGCAGAAAACACAGCCCTCACTGCAGCCTCCACCTACCTGCCACACCCACCCCACCCCAGGTGCAGTCTGGCTTTCAAATCTCCAGTCACTCGTACCCAAGAATTTTCCATGGAAACATTCCCCCAGAGGAAATATCTTAGATTAGACCTTTGTGTGCATGCGCACATATGAACACATGCATGCGTGCACACACACACACACACACACACACACACACACACATTGCATTTGAAGAAGTCTAGGCTAGAGCTAACCATGCCATCTGGGCAGGGCAAGCCAAGAGAATGAAATATTTGCTGACTTCATTACTTTCCTGCCGATTTAGATACATACAAATATCCACACCTTCAGCCTCATCCCCAAAAGTATTTTGGTGACTTGTAGAGAAGCATACGCTACACCTGGAAATAAACTTTATAAATACAATGAATCAGGCCGGATAAAGCAAAAGGCTCAGAGGAGGATTGTAGCAATGTAGCACTGTCATCCTGTTGTTCATCAATTTGCTCGAGCGGGCACCAGTTACGTCTCCATTGTGAGATTGTTGTTACTGTTTTTGGCATATCGAATACACCATGGGGAGCTTGCCAGACTCTGTCGTGCGGGCAGGATACTCTCAGTAGCTTGCCGGGCTCTCTGAGAGGGACAGAAGAATCGAACCTGGGTCGGCGGCATGCAAGGCAAACGCCCTACCCTCTATGCTATTGCTCCACAGAAGGGTTAGTGCACACAAGAAGGAAGTATTAAAAACAGAAATCCCACAGAACTGCCCCGAGAAGGTGGGAAAGACAGCCTAGCAGGTAGGGGACTCGCCTTCCACACCAACTGGGCTTGACCCCAGCACCACAGACAGTCCCTGAGCATCACCAGGTGTGACCCTTGAGCCCCCCCCAAATAATACAGGTGATTTTTTTACCCTGAAGACTTGCTTGGTGTCGCCGAGGCAGCTTCCTGCCGTTGTAGGGCTGTGTGGGTCCCCTGACACGTGTGTGAGGAGCCTTGCTTTCCACACGTGTTGTCAGGCCTCTCCCCTGTGTGCGCTCTCGGTCTCTCGAGCTGTGATTTGCTGCCGGACGTGTCTCTGCCCCCCCCCCATCGCTGCACACCCTCCGGGATGTCCTTCCCGGAGGTAAGTTGTTCTTCCCGCTGAAGGCTACCCCCCACACCTCCCACTCGCTGCTTTAATCGGGGTGATTTCCTGAGTGCGTTTTCTTTTTTTTTCTTATTTTGGGTCACACCCGGCGATACACAGGGGTTACTCCTGGCTCTGCACTCAGGAATCACTCCTGGCGGTGCTCAGGGGACCATATGGGATGCTGGGATTCGAACCCGGGTCAGCCTCGTGCAAGGCAAACCCCTACCCACTGTGCTATCGCTCCAGTTCCCCCGCGTGCGTTTTCTGATAGACACTTCTTCCCTTCAAGGCTTTCTCGCACATACTGCATGGTTAGGACACGTGTGCCTCTGTGGCGCCCCGGGTGAGGGTGAGGACACAAGCTTCCCACGCGTGTTACTGTCGGAGGCTTCGTTCCTGGACGTGTTCTCTGGTGTGTGGCGAATGCTGACGTGGACTCAGGGCTTCTCCGTCGCCGTCGCTGCTGCCATGGGGTTTCTCTCCCCCGTGGCTCCTCTGGCGCCAGGCAGGCCGTGCTTCTCGGCCTCAGGCTCGCCCCCTCTCACGTGCGTGGGGAGACCTTTCTCCTGCGTGACAAGAGAAACCGAGGCCCGTTCCCAGGCATCCCATTCATCGCTCTTCTCTCCTGTGAGCTGGGACTCACGACTGAGGGTTTTATGTTCACGATACAAGGAGCTCTCCCCCCCCCCACATAATGTAAACCCTTTGGTGCTTCAGAAAATATGACTCGATATTCATGAAACTTACTGATGGATGGGTGTGTGTGTGTGAGAGAGAGAGAGAGAGAGAGAGTGGGTGAGTGTGTATGTGTGTGTGAGAGAGAGAAAGAGTGTGTGTGAGAGAGAGGGAGAGAGATAGAGAGTATGTATGAGAGAGGAAGATAGAGGGAGAGAGTGTGTGAGAATGTGTGTGAGAAAAAGTGTATGTGTGAGAGAGAGGAAGAGGCAAGGAGAAAAAGTGTGTGTGAGAGAGTGTGTATGAGAGAGAGAGTATGTATGAGAGAGAGAGGGAGATAGAGGGAAAGAGTGTGAGAGTGTGTGAGAGAGTTGTTCTGTGTGTGAGTGTGTGTGAGAGAATGTGTGTGAGAGAGAGGAAGAGGGAGGGAGAAAAAGAGTGTGTGTGAGAGTGTATGAGAGAGAGAGGGAGAGAGATAGAGTATGTATGAGAGAGGGGGGAGATAGAGGGAGAGAGCGTGTGAGAGAGTGTGTGTGTGAGGGAGAAAGAAAGAGGGAGTGTGTGTGACAGAAGGAGAAGGAGAGAGAGAAAGTGTGTGAGAGTGTATGTGTGTGTGTGAGAGAGAGAGAAAGTATATGTGTGAGAGAGAGGGAGAAGGAGAGAGTGTGTGCGTGAAAGAGAGTGTATGTGAGAAAGAGTTGTGTGAGAGAGTGTGTGTGAGAGAGAGTGTAAGAGAGAGAGAGTGTGTGTGTGTGTGTGTGTGTGAGAGAGAGAGAGAGAGAGGGAGGGAGAGAGAGGGCGAGAAACACTCTTCATGGCGTCCTTGTCTAGAGGAAACGTGTGTGGCTCGGGTGTGGGTTTCCAAATGACTGCCAAGGTGCGTTTCCTCTCAGTGCTTCCCAGCTCGTCTTGATTTCTCTGGGACCGTCTGTGGTGACCTGGTGGACAGCACTGTTGGGCAATGGTGGCCTTTGACCCTCCGCGGCTCTTCCCTGGGCTCCAGCGGGGGGGGACGCGGCCAGCTGGCCCACGACTCCCCACGGGCAGGCTGCTGTGGTCCTCTCGGCTCACATCCTTGCGTCAGTGCCTCTGCCTGGAACTCGGGGGGCTGCCCTCCCAGATGGGCCCCTGGAGGGAGCCCGGGGAGGGGGGGCAGCAGCGTCCGACACGGAGCCATCTGGAGCCTCGGCCCCTGCGCGGGACCCGGGCTTGGCAGTGGGGTTGTGTCGGGGGTTGGGGGTGCGTGTGGGCGGGTCCGAGGCCCTGACCAGGAGGCCCCAGTGCTCTGTCCGGTCCCACACCAGGCGAAGGGGCTCGGTCGGCGAACCCGAAAGCCTGGGCGTGACGTCCCCTGCGATGTCCAGCTCTGCACCCCCGCCGGGTCCCCTCCCTCGGAGGTGGCAGCAGCCCCTCCCCCCCGCACCAGCCCCCTTTGGCAGCTCCGCTGTGGAGGTCTGCCCCGGAGTAGATTGCCGGGGCTCCTCCGTCCCCCTCTCAGCTCCGGCAGCATCCAAGACTTGGTCCAATTGGCTTCATCCTCTTCCTCTGCTAGCGTATTGCGGGGGGCTCTCAGGGCAGTGCTCAGGGCCTCTCTGTTCAGTGTGTGGGCTCAAGCACGTGGAGGCTCAGGGGCCTGCAAGGCCAGGGGCCGACAGGGCCACCTCAGCAGTGCCCGGGAGCTTCAGAGCTAGACTCAGCGGTGCTTGGAGGCCAGGGGGCGTCGGGGTCAAACCCAGATCCTAGTTACTGTGCTGCATAAACGTTTCAGGCAGGTTCTAAGGACGGTGTCGCTTTATCCCGTGTATCCGGAACCCGGGACATCACCTCGCACAGCAGCAGCAGTGAAGACATGCCGTTGGGGATTAAGGAGGAAGGCCACACCCAGTGGGGCCCAGGGCCGACCCCTGGCTCCGTGCTCAGGGATCACCCTTGACAGTGCTCAGGGGGCCACCTGGGGCCCCAGGGATTGAACCCCCATGTCGGCCGAGTACGTGGCAAATACCCTACCCACTGTGCTATCTCTCCGGCCCCTGAGGATTGTCTCTCAGTGCCCCGCAATCCCTGCTTCTCGGGAACTCCTCAACCATTTTTCAATCCCCACGAACAGCCAATGTGTCTGGTATTCAGGATCCAGATGTTCCTGCGTCTGGTGGCTGTGACCCTTCCGCCCTTGGCCGTTCCTGAGGTGGACCCTCGCTGACTCTTCATGGCGTGCTGCCCGCTATTGACTTCCGCCGGCAGGAATCAGGCCGAACTTGGGAAGGTGCCCCCCTCCTGCGAGTATCTGTGAAGAGAGGGCCGGCCTCTGTCCCTCTCTGCCTTCCCTTCTCCCTTTGTTGTCTCAATTGCTCACTTGAGATCCTTCCTCCGCTCCTCGACTTTGTGTCCTTGTCACATACCTCAGATGACAGAGTTGGCTTCTGAGAAGGTGAGGCCCCTGTCTGACCCAACTCTGCGCTTTCTATATGGCGTCTAGCTCGCTGCACGCACTTAGAGTCTTATCCGCTGGAATTCTCTGGAATGTGTCTTGATTCTTCCTGCCAGAGGGTGAGCCCAAGGGGGAAGACATTCATATCAGGAATTACGTTACCGGAGAGACCTCAGCCCTGCGGTCACCGTTTCCTGATGTGCGCTACTAGAATTCACCGCCTAACTCAAAGTGACACACTCATCTCGCTGCAGTTCTTGGAATTCAGAGCATTATAAAGACACTTCATTGGCATCATTGCTACTATACAATCTGTTGCATGCAATATAAAAATTTCTTTGCTTTTTTCGCATATTATAATTAAAAAGTAAAAAAATCTTAAAACTGAGCCCAGATCGTTTGAGGTCACAAGCAGCTTTTGAAGTCATTTCCAAGTACCCCCGCGTGGTCTCTGAAGTCACATAGAAGTGATTCCAGAAATAACTGCATTGTACATGCAGCGTGCAAACTGGGTCACTCGGTGATGCTTCTGATCAGGGGAATTTAATTTTGCCTCCGAGTTCAGAAGTCAGACTGGAAGAGTGACTATCGCACACGATCACATGGACGCTTTGTTGTTGATAACCAACTGCAATCCGGGCTTTAATAAGTAAAAGGGAGTGGAAGAAACTTCAAAAGGTTGCATGATAAATGTTTTTGACAATGTGTCAGCTGAACATTAAACAGGAACTTTGCAGATCCTCTCATTCTAAGTGGTTTAAATGGAAAGTTTTAAGCGTCTTCTTTCCTAAGTATTGGCTCGAGATATCAGCGTATCCTGAAGAAAACAGTGAAGAGAAAGAAGGGGAGGGTGGGGGGAGAGGTAGGGAGGGAGGAAAGCAAGCAAGCAAGTAAAAAAGAAAGATGGAGCAGAAAGAGGAGGACACAGAAAGAAGGAAGGGAAGGAAAACTAAGAAAAGAAACAAGAATAACCCTTAACCCGGCAGATATCCTTTCTGCTCCCTGCTGGAATACGGGGGTGCCCGTGACAGGCTCACCTAAGGTCCCCCCATACCGATGCATTTTCCTGGGGGCCTTTGACCAGGATGACTCTTCCTTTACAACCTGAGAGGACCGTATACAAATAACACAGAGATACAAAGAAATCGCTCTCAGTGGCGCACCCCTGCAGCCGGCCCCCGGACCGTCTCCCTGCGGCCGGCAGCCAGGGGTTCCGTGGGTGATGTGAGCAGCACGAGAGGAAGGCGTGTGGAAGTTGAGCGTGTCAGCGTTTCAGAGAGAACCCGCGTGCCACGGGGAGAACTCCCTCCCCGGGGGCATCAGTTTTCTACCCAAGGGCCTCAAAGGAAGTGGCTGACCAACTCGGGTAGGGCACGTCCAAGGTTGGGGAGGATGGAAGTCTGACCGCACCTGGTCCCGCTGAGACACTCTCCCCCCCACACACACACCCCTCAGAGCCCCTCTGCCGTCTCTGCTGCCCCCTCACAGGACCCACCTCTCTACCTCAGCATCTTGCTCTTCTCTCAGACGGGATCCGAGGCCCACTTCCTCTCCAGGATGACCTTGCGTTAACCAGTTACCTCTGCAATGACCCGATTTCCAAATAAGGCCACTGGGCTCCTGGTTGGGGGCCTGGAGGGGGGGGTTAGGGCTCCAGCTGGTCTCTTTGGGGGCAGTAATTCACCTGTACCTGTGGCATCTGCTGCACTTGTGACTTGCTCTTCTAACAGGGAGGTCGTTGGTATCATCATGCCTCTCGAATCCGCGACATCCAGACTCTTGATTGTCCTGCCACCCGGCGTACCTTTTGCTCACCCACCTGAAGAATATCCTAAAACAGAGCTCGGGCTATTTAGCACCCCTTGGGAGCACTTGCTCTGGGCCGAGGGGGTCAGGATCAAACGTTGGGTGGGTGTCCTGCACCAGGCAGTCCTGCACATGAACTTGAGGATACTTTTGAGGATGACGTTCGACAGACAAGGCTGGCACACAATGTATACCCAGTGCACAGAGCTACTTGCATTAACTTACGAAGCAGACTAGAATGTTCTGGAAGTTGGCAGAGTCAAGCCTCCCCTGGCTGCTAGCCACTGAGGGGTTGGGAGGGAAGGTTAAAGCTGGCGATGGCAGAAGGTCCCTGGAATCAGGATGGGGATGTTCCCCCCTCAGGAGCGGGGGCGTCTGAGAAGGACGCCCCACAACAGCTGGGACCAGAACCCTGGTTAGAAAGCAGATACTTTTGTCTAGAGACAGAGTAGGGCTAGAGCAATAGCACAGCAGGTAGAGCGTTAGCCTTGCGCGTGGCCAACCCGGGTTCAATTCCTCCGCCCCTCTCGGAAAACCCGGCAAGCTACGGAGACTATCTCGCCTGCACGGCAGAGCCTGGCAAGCTCCCCATGGCGTATTCGATGTGCCAAAAACAGTAACAACAAGTCTCACGATGGAGACATTACTGGTGCCCGCTCGAGCAAATTGATGAGCAACGGGATGACAGTGACAGTGACAGAGACAGAGTAAGAAGACGTGTCGTTGTGTCATTTGCAAGCAGGAGTGGAAGAAATCTGGAGACATTTTTGTGGCATGCCCCAGTCCTCCTTCAATGAAAGGCATCTCGGCGTGTGTGAAATTGGTTTGTCACCTGGAACTGCTGTCACTGCCGCGCAAATGACTCCCCTTACTTCAGAGTCCCCCTGAGAAATGACCCCTGCAGAGAGGGCTGAAAACAATCAAGCCGTTGGTGGGTGGTTAACGCTGCCCAAGTCCATAGCCTTAACACGTAGAATGTGGGGCGCCAGCGTCAACCCCTAACGGCCCACAGAGGGGATGTGCAGAGAGGGCCTGTGAGGACGGGCCGAGCAGTGGTCGCCTCCGACCTCGACTGGACATGCCCCACGTCAGTCACGAAGCCTGACTTCCGTTTCCATGGAGGAGAAACTCCGGGTGCGTTGGGAGCGGGGAGGGGAGGGGGGGATGGCACGGGTGCATGGTTAGCTCTAGTAAGGAAATCACAGTGAAAACGGGTGGCTTGGGGGTGCTCGCACAGAAAGGGGTGGTCTGGGAGGCTGCAGCCAGTTGCTCTGCGTCCCGCGGAGACTCGGCCGCGGTCCCTCGGGGTTCCCGAGCCCGCCCAGTCCGAGCTGTGGTTCTTGAACTTGATCCTAGATTTCCAGCACCCGAGATAAGAGCTTGTTCACAGGAGAAGCTCCTCTCTGGGAGGCAGGCGGGGGGGGGGGGGAGCAGACGTGCTTGGGACTTCCTGAGTGGAAACGCACCGGCTCCTTCAGCGAGAGGCGTGGGTAACCACGCCAGCCCCCTCCCCCCGAGATAGGGGCACGTTGGCCAAGGTCACCAGAAGGTTCTGCTTCCTGAGAGCATCAAAGCCAGGGACCGAGGGGAAAGGAATCCCATCCCTGGAACCTCTGCTCAGACCGGGAAAGTACTTGTTGGGGTTGGAGGCACATCCGGCAGTACTTGGGGATTACTCCTGGCTCTGTGCTCATCTGCCAGGGCTCAGGGAACCCTACGGGGTTCTGGGGATCGAACTCAGGTCAGCTGCTGGTGAGGCAGGCACCCTGCCCGCTGTCCTGTCACTGGTCCCTTTTTGAGGGCCTTTAAAGGAAGCTGCCGAGGAAAATTCAAGGGACTGACACTCAGTGACAGTCACCTGTCCTCGGAGGAAGCACGGCTAGCGTCTCCCATGCCGTCCCCAGGCTGTGCCCGTGGAGCTGCCCGGTTGCCTGGACACGGCAGCCACGGCTTGCGCACTGCCTCCAAGTGGAACTCCTAGAAGGGGTTGTTGCACCATCAAGGAACTGTGTTTTATGTGAGGCATCTCCGCTGGGTCCAAACCCCCCAAAAGAGCAGATCACGGTGGCGGGAGTCTGGACAGTTAAAGGTGCTGAGGGGCTGGAGCGATAGCACAGCGGGTAGGGCGTTTGCCTTGCACGTGGCCGACCCGGGTTCGATCCCCGGCATCCCATAAGGTCCCCCAAGCACCACCAGGAGTAATTCCTGAGTGTAAAGCCAAGAGTAACCCCTGAGCATCGCTGGGTGTGACCCAAAAAGAAAAAAAAAAAAAAGATGCTGAAGTCAGGGAAAGGAGCTCACCTAGGGTGTGAGAAAGGGAGGGAGAGGGGAGGGGGGAGGAAGGAGAGAAGGAGGGAAGGGATGAGTAGAGGTGGGAAGGGGAGGGGAGGGAAGAGGAGAGGGCAGAGGGGAGAAACCCTGCATCGTGAAGGGAGAGAGAGTACAGCGGGGGGGGGGGGGCCCGCTGGCCTTGCCCACAGCTGGCCTGGGCGCAATGTCCAGCTCTGCTTCTGGTGCCCCCACCACCCACTCTCAGGGGAGAGCGATCCCTGAGCTCAGAGCCAGGAGTGAGCCCAGAGCACTGCTGGGCGGGGGACAGAACCAAACGAGAACCTGGCAGGGAGGGGCCGGAGTGAGCCGAGTCTGTTTCTGGCCCCAGACTTCAGCCTCACGCCGACCTGTGCGCTGGGGCGCAAAGGAATCGTGGCTTTCGGAGAAGCCGACGTCCCCGCCTCGTCGGTTGAAGACTTGTCATGTTGGTAGCAGATTGAGGCTGCTTGGGAGAAGAAAGAAAAAGCGACAGCCGTGGAGTGGTCTCGGCAAAGAGCCCACCTACCCGGACCCCAGACTCAGCCTGCCTGCCCCCCCTCCCCACGGGGGGCTCAGGGCTCGGGCCCTCCTCCTGCATCCCTTTAGTTTAGAAGTGACTTTCTTTTCAATCTGACTTCGAGAGATCGTGAGCTTCCGTGGCCGCTGTCTTGCCCTTGACTTCCAGTGAGCAGAGGCCCAGAGGGAATCCTTGGTCATTCCTGGGTCAACCCACATGTCAGAGAAAAGTGCACGGGTGGAGGGCCGGGTGCCGGAACACTGTCTGACTAAAACCCAGTTATGAGCAGCTTTGTAACGGGGTGGTCTCACGGTGATTCAAGAAAAGGAATTTAATTTAAAAAAAATTTTAAAAGGTCACCAGAAGGGGGGAGCACCATCTGCACCCCTGCACCATCCCAGAGACAGCAGCAGCCAACCTGAGAGGTGGTCTGCACCCTCCCCCCGCTGTACATGCACACACACGTATGCACACACGTGCGCATGCACACACGTGCACACACATACATGTGCACACACACGTGCACACAGATGCATGCATGCACACACATACACGTGTGTGCAGACGCATGCATGCATACATATACATGTGTGCATGCGCTCATACACACACATGCATGCACACACATGTGTGCATGCACACACATGCGCACGCATGCGCGCGCGCACACACACACACACACACACACAACTGGAGGTCCCTCGGCTTAGTCACAGGGCATGTGTCATTCCTGTTTGGTGGATAAAGCCAATCAGAGGAAGATGGTTTCAATCAGATCTTATCGTGGGAACAGATATTTTAGGACCCCTAGTTTTGAAGTCCTACAACATATTTTAAATGGGAAACAGACCATCACCACTGAAAAGAAGCAAACAACCTGGCATTTGACTACATGCAGATTAGCTCAGTAAAATGAGTGTGTGTGTGTGTGTGTGTGTGTGTGTGTGTGTGTGTGTGCGCCTAAGTCTCCCCTCCCAGTTTTGTTGACTGAAAGGCCCCAGTGGAGCACCTCCCCCGCCAACTTGACCTCCCGGACAGGGGTTTCCTGCCACCCACTGAAAGAGGAACGAGTGGTCTGCTTCGAAGAAAGTAAATTCAGACCTCGTGAAAGGAGAAGGTGTCCGAATTTGCCATTCTAAGTTGGAAAAGCTTGGTTTTTGTTGTTAGTTTTGTTGTTGCTGTTGTTTGACTCTGTGTTCCGGAAACTCCCGAACAGACGAAGAAGCGGAGAAGAAGGTGCGGGCTCCCAGCACTTCCCTGGGCGAGCTTCTTCGGCCCTGCCCAGCACGAGTCCCTGCCTTTCTCTTCCCCGCTGAGCTCTGAGCTGGGCAGGGCTGGCCGGAGACAGACCCTCCCGTGTAGCCCCCAGCAGAGCCTTGTCTGCGCCCCTGGGTTGCGCCCCCAGACTCCGCAGAGGCCCCCGAATCGAGGCTGTGCCGACGGGGTTTCTCGCTTTTCCTGCCTAACACTTGGTCCACTGGCTTCGGCTGCAACACGCTTGAATCCAGTTCCTTTAAGGCGACGGTCTTCCACCACCCGTCCACAAGCTGCTGGTGCAGGTCAGCGGGCAGGGAAAGGTTGGAGACCAGGCCAGAGACCCAGAGCCTCCCAGCTGATCCCAAAATCGATTAGTGCCCTACAGAGATGTCTCTGGAACCCAACCATTGACAGTCTAGAAATTTACATTTGCAATCGCGAGCTCTCATGATATTCAAAACCAGCATCTGCCCCTGGCAGGTAGGCTCGAATGGTGGTGGGAAAATTTGAACCAAACAGTACCCAGTGGGGCTGGAGCCATAGCACAGCGGGGAGGGCGTTTGCCTTGCACGCGGCTGACCCGGGTTCGATCCCCAGTATCCCATAGGGTCCCCTGAGCACCACCAGGAGTAATTCCTGAGTGCAGAGCCAGGAGTAACCCCTGTACATCGCCAGGTGTGATCCAAAAAGAAAAAAAAACATAATGCCCAAAATTAGAGAGTATTAGGGAGTTGTCTGCCATAGAGGCGGGGTGAGGACTGGGATGTGGGTGGTGGAAAATGTGCACTGGTGGAGGGATGGGTGTTCCATCATTGTGTGGCTGAATCTCAAACGTGAAAGCTTTGTAACTCTATCTCACGGTGATATCACAGTCATCTCGTTGCTCATCAATTTGTTTGAGCGGGCACCAGTAACGTCTCTCATTGAGAGGCTTATTGTTACTGTTTTTGGCATATCCAGTACGCACGGGTAGCTTGCCGGGCTCTCCGAAAGGGGTGGAGGAATCGAACTCGGGTCGGCGGCGTGAAAGGTGAACACCCAGCCGCTGTGCTATCGCTCCAGCCCCACGGTAATATAATAAATTTTTTTTAAAAGGGTAATGTGGACTTCATGCCCAATTAAATCAGCTTAATCAATGGCTGAACAAATACCAGTACTCCTACATTGTCACTTGTATCACTTATCCTGTGGTTTATCAGTTTGTTCAAGCGGGCACCAGTAGCGTATCCATTTGTCCCTGTCGCATGCTAGTGTAGCCCAATGGCGTCTGCTCACTCCAGGAACACGAAGAGCCTCAAACCGTTCATTCAAGGTCTTGATGAAGAAGTTTGACCATCTCATAGGTGGGCGGCCACACAGTCTTTTGACATCCCGTGGAATCCAGTCGGTAACAGCTCTAGTCCAGCGGTCGTCTCTAAATTGTATTACGTGTCCGACCCATCTGATTTTCGATGTCTTGGTAAATGAGACAGCGTCCCTAATTCTTGATCATTGACAGAGGTCAGAACTCCAAATTCCTTCTCTCGAGTGAGATGTGACACTCCAAGCATAGCTCTTTCGATTCCTCTTTGGGATACCCGAATAGCGTTCTCATCCTGTTTGCGTAGGGCCCAGGTCTCTGAGGAGTATGTTAGTGCAGGAAGAATGGTGGAGTCGAAAAGATGTGCCCGGAGTCAGAGGTTCTTCATCCTCTTAACCACTTCTTCGATGCTCTTGAAGGTGTTCCATGCTGCTCTTCCTCCTGCACAGTTCTGGTGCCAGGTCATTTGTCATGCTACGTTCTCAACCTAGGTACACATAACTGCTGCATTTGGAGGTGTTTGTTCTGTTGAGGGCAAATGGAACATCAGGAACCAGTCCGTTTCTCATGAACACTGTCTTTGTGAGATTCAGCTGCAGTCCCACCTTTCCACACTCATGGTCGAAGTTGGCCAGCATTCATGCCACTTGGCTGATATTTGGTGTTATGAGAATGATGTCATTGGCGAAGCAGAGGTGGTGTAGTTACTGACTGTCTATCTTCACTCCCATTCCTTCCCATTCCAGTCATCACATCATGTTCTCGAGGGTGACACTGAAGAGTTTCAGTGAAATGGCGTCGCCCTGCGGAACCCCTCTCTACATCAATGATCACCTCTTTGTAGAATGGTGAGATCCTGGTGGTGAATCCATAATACAGCTCGCGGAGAATCCTGATGTACTGAGTTTGAACGCCCGGTTTGGCTAGGGCTTTGATGACCGCCTCAGTCTTAATAGAATCAAAGGCCTTCTTTAAATCAATAAACGTTAGACAGAGTGGCATCTTGAACTCTAGTGAAACCTCAGTGATCTTGGTCACTATGTGGATATGGTTGATCGTGCTGAATCCTTTTTGCTCACATGGTTGTCCTTTGTCTAGTGTTCTGCCAATCCTATTCAGGATAACTCGAGTGAATAACTTGTAGACGATGGAAAACAGGCAGATTGGGCGATAGTTGCCGATGTCGTAGATGTCTCCCTTGTACAACTGGACGGTCCTGCTGGTTTTCCATTGGGACAGAACCTTGCATTCAGACAGGTAGTGTGTGAAGAGCTGAGACAGTGTATTGATGAGTACTGGCAGCAGATTCTTCAGGTGTTCGAGTCTGACCTTGTCTGGACAGGGTCCTGTACGGTTCTTTACCAACGAAATGGTGTGTTGGATTTTGGAAGGGAGAATGCTGGGAATGACATATCCATGTGGGCAGGTGGACATGGCTATCAAAGAGATCTGAGTAAAAGTCGTGGATAACCTTTTCCATTGTCCTTCTGGGAGATGTGATAGATCCATCAGGACGTCAGAGGGCAGTCATCTTGGTCTTATAGTTGGTGAAGGACAGGCAGGTGTTGCTTTTCCCGGCTTCTGCTGCATCAGCCAACACTGCTGCTCTTCTCTCTTTGAGGTCTTCCTTTATCACTTCTCTGCACAGCTTTGTGAGCTCGGACGTTAGCTTGTCATTGCCTGAGGCTCACGCCAGATTATGTTGGCAAATGAACTCAAGAGTTTTCGAAGACAGGCGACTTTTTGTGGCTTCCCCACTCTCGGCATTTCTCGTGCAGTCATGGAGGTGCTGAACCAGTCAATCTTATTCCTCGTCGATGTTGTCAATGACGGCATCTTCCCACGTTGCCACAACAGTGCCAAAGAGCTCCCAGTTGGTGGTCATTCTGGGAGTTCTCTTCTTAAACTTTGCAGGCCTTTCTCCCTGCTTCATGAAGTAGAATTTCGCACAGAGACAGTGGTCTGATCCCATTTGGAATTTTGGGATAGCAGCGACATCGGTCAGGCAAAACCGTCGATTGAATATGATATGGTTAATTTTGTTATGGAACTATCCACCAGGAGACTCCCATGTCCAGCATTTAGATTTGGCCTTCTGGAACTGCAAGTTATCATGGACGGTCTTGATCAACATGATGAACTCAGACAGTCTCTCTCACCCTCTTTGTTCCATTCTAGGCCGTGGGTCCCAATGTGGAGTTCTTTGGGTGACCTTCTAGGTTCTATCTTGGCGTTAAAATCACCAACATTGATCATGTAGAAGGTATGGTCTTCTTTGTAGAATTTCTCCAGCTCTGTGTAGAACTTCTCGATTTCTTCTTCATCATAGTTGGATGTTGGTGCGTAGACGACGAAGATAGAAACTGCCGGCAATGAGCCACACATATCTATTCAAACGTAAGCATCCGATTTGGGTTGTTAGGCATTCAAATGAATCAACGCTCATGGCCAAGTTCTTGTTGACAAGGACACTGACACCTCCGATGCCTCTTTTGTCACATGTTCCAAGGAACAGTTCTTCTCCAGTGTCAAAAGCAGCGTTATGTGTTCGATGCTTTCTCATCATCAGTCCCACCACCATTGCACCTTTCTACCACCATTATTTCCAATTTTCCCGACCCTCTCTCAAGCCTGCCCCTCTTACAGGCCCTGAATAATTTATTTTATATTGCTTGTTATAATTTGCTAAAAATGATCAAAAAATATTTCCTTAGAAGAAAGTGTGTGAATATTGTTGTATCTCACCGTGGGGCCATTAAGCCCTTGTAGAAGAGATTACTCATGTCTTGTTACAGGTTAAGCCTTGTGTGTTGGTATTTTCTTAGTCAAGATTGGTATATTTTAAATAAGTTGAATCTACCTGGGCCCACCATAAACAAGTTTGGTTAGGTTTGTCAGCGTCTTTGGAACCTCGGAGCTCTGAAACCTTTTATTATTATTATTATTATTATTATTATTTTATTTTTATAAATTTATTCACAATAATTCATTACATTTAATATTCAAACACCAATCCCACCACCATGCACCTTCCCACCACCATAAGAGGAAAGTGTGTGAAGATTATTATAGCCATGAAGCCCTTGTATAAGAAATTACAGGCATGTATGTTAAACCCAAACAAATGTGTGCTACTTTTGGTACATGAGTGGGCTAGAGCATTGGCAGCCGTGCACTCCAGGAATTCTGACATTTAGAAAATGATTACAAAGGGGACTCACTCGTGGGCAAGGCCTGTGTTGCTCCCTTCCAGGAACTTTATTCCATAGTCTCTGGATGTTGGCTGTTGATGAGATTACACGGCACCAGGGGCAGTTTGTGGGTGTGACTGCCAAGCTACTGGAAAACTTGGGAGCTGGGGGGAGGAGGCCCAATCTCACTCTGAGCAAACTTGGATCTGAAACCTTTTGAATGCGGGTTCCTGTGGCCCTGTTTCCTGGCCCAAAGCACGCCCCTTCTGATCTTCTGATGGCTTTGTGTCTCCTCTCTCAGGCTTTACAAGACGAACTAGAAAACCGAACCAATCAGGTGCGAAATGTGGAGAAGAAGCTCCAGCATAAGGAGTTGGAGGCCCAGGAACAGGTAGGCGCCCCCCCCAACCCGGCCCTGCACACACACACACACACACACACACACGTACACATGCACACACCGCGTGGTCACTGTGAGTGCTGGTTTTCACTATTTGTGCATTGGTTGTGAATGGTATGATAGTAAATCTGGCAGATAAATTTGAGATCATTCTGAGCTCATGAAAAGAGGGGAACGCTGCAGTAAGGCTCATAGAGCTTTTTTGATCTCTGGAGATTTTTGACAAATGGATCCCAAGAAGAACTGGGCCGGTGGGACAGCAAGTAGGAGCATCTGCCGTGCACGCAGCCAACCTGGGTTTGATCCCCAGCACCACATATCGTTCCTCAAGCCTACTGGAGTGCCACTGAGTGCAGAGCCAGGCAGGGGTGGCCCCCAAACCAAAAAACAAATAAACAATGACAAAACACAAGTAGGATCCCAAGACAGGGCATTGCACAGAAGAATGGCAGAAGTAAACCCTTCATGGATCTTGAAGCTCAAAAAAAAATTTTATTTTAATTGAAGTAATATAGCATGATATCTTTTATAAGTTTCAGGCTGAGGGGGGGAGGATCATTGGGCCATTAAAGCTTCTCGTGTGTATTTACGAAGTTAACGTCACCACTCACAATCCAGCCCTGTTTATCTGGCATCCTTTCATTTAGCCCATTTACCCACCCCTCCCCCCGACAGTCACTTAACCTGACTTAAACTCTGTTTCTTTGGTTTTTCTGTTCCACGTGGAAATGAGATCACGAGGTGCTTGTCTTCCTCCATCTGAACTCTTGCACTCGGCGTGATGCCCCCACTCTGCCCTCTCTCCGTGTTGTGGCAGTGGCGGGGTTGGGTCTTTTTGATGGGTTCATAGTATTCCTCTGGCATGGATGCCACATCCTCTTTATTGCCTCCTCTGGTGATGGGCACTGAGCTTGCCCTCGGTTCTTTGCTACTGTAAATAATGCTGCAGTGAAAGGGGGAGCACAGAGGTTGCTTCAAATTAGTATTTTGGGTATGGGGGGGGTAGTAAATGCCCAAAAATGAGATAACTGGGTCACTTGGAATTTAAATTTCCAGTTTTTTTTTTAGAATCGCCTTCTCCTCCTTCCCCTGCTGCACCAGCTTACACTCCCCAGCACCGTGCACAATGCGTCTCCTCTCCCCCTGCCCTCCCACACCCTTGTCTCGTGGACCGTTAACCATTCTCAGAGGGATGACCTCATCAACCAGCGGTTTCGGTTTGCGGGTGCCCAGTGTTCATACCTGCTGCATTGAGTTGCTGCCTCTCGTTTCTTTCTGCTCTCGGAGATTGCCCTGTGTAACGTCCCCTCACTGTCTCATGTGTGATTCCACAACTTCCTGATGTCACCAGTTGAGGCCTCACCCAGATTGACGCTAGAACTTTGAAAGTGCACGGGTCACAATGCAGTGGACAAGTTTCAGTGAGCCTTCCTCCTCATTACATTTTCTGGACCAACACACACGGACCCGGTGTGGGACACTCCTCCTTCCTTTGGTCCAGGTTGGGCCTGCTGTGGGCACTCACATCTGGGTGCCCGTTTCCTTCAAGGAAGGATTCTGGTTCTCTCTGAGTGCCGAGGTACACGCTTCTTTAAGTCCTTTCCACGTATGCTTGTGGAGGCACATTCTCTGCTTCCTCCCTCCTGGATGGGAAAAAGGCCATTCCCCCTCCCACTGCCCTGCCTCGCGGGATCTATTCTGCCCATCCCAGAGGAGAGGAACAAGGTCACTTTTCTATGTGATGGTATTTGCGTGCATTCACCTAGTGTATAAAGATATGTGTTATATAGAGCTCGTGTCAGTAACAGGGTGGGACAGTAGGTCACTGGGGCGAAGAATCCACAAGAACCACCTTTCATCAAATCCCTCGAGATGCCGGGAGCCACAAAGCAGGCCACATGGCAGTTCCTCTTCCCTCCTCAGAGCAGTTGAAGGTCAAGAGCATCCAGAACCAACCTTGACGTCTCAAAGAGGCCGAGTCATTGTCCAAGGAACCATGGAGCTGCTCAGCCAAAGCCGTGCATTCAGTCAGACCCTGCTTATCTGAAAGAAAGCCTTCATCCCATTTGTGGCAGCTTTTAAGACGCTACTTTTTTTTTTTAATTTGAATCACCGTGAGATAGTTACTAGCTTTCATGTTTGAGTTTCAATCATATAATGATAGAACACACATCCCTCCACCAGTGCACATTCCCTACCACCAGTGTCCCCAGCATACCCCCTAATCCCACCCCTCTCCCCACCTCTATGGTTGACAATTTCCCCTGTACTCTCTACTTTGGACTGGAGTGATAGCACAGTGGGTAAGGTGTTTGCCTTGCACACGGCCAACCTGGGTTCGATTTCTCAGTCCCTCTCAGCCCAGCAAGCTACCGAGAGTATCCCGTCCACACGGCAGAACCTGGCAAGCTCCCCGTGGCATATCGATATGCCAAAAACAGTAACAAATCTCACAATGGAGACGTAACTGGTGCCCACTTGAGCAAATCAATGAACAATGGGACGACAGTGCTACTCTCTACTTTGGGGCAGTATGGTTTGCAGTACCGGTACTGAGAGGCCATCACGTTTGGTCCTTTATGTACTTTCAGCACACATCTCCCATCCCGAGCGATCCCTCCAGCCATCACTGACTTAGTGGTCCCTTCTCTATCCCAGCCGCCTTCTCCCCCAGCTCATGAGTCAGGCTTCCAACGAGGGGGCAATATTCCTGGCCCTTGAAGTCACGACACTTCTAGGTGAAGTAAAGCAGGGGAGCAAGCTTTGGTCCGGGGAAGGCCAGCGCCCCGTGGCCGGCAGGAAGACAAATAGCCTCGCAGGCACCCGTTCAGGAGCAAATGCCAGTGGCCAGCCCTGGGCCCGGGGGAGGAAAGAGCAGAGGAAACAGCCGAGCAGCTCTGGCCCCGGCAACAGCTGCCGGCTTGGATGGCAGCCTGGCGCTGCAGTGGCATCCGCTTGGAGGTGTCACGGCAGGCCTGCCGACCTTTGTCCCCCCCGCCCTGGGCCTGGAGAGCAGCAGGAGGCCAGCAGGAAGCCGGGCTCCCCAGAGGGCCCCTGTCTCCCCAAGCTGGGTAAAATATGACTTAGGGTAAAAACATTGTTGACATCGTTCCGAGTCATGGCAAAACTTCACACAGAAAAATTCCATGATATATTGGGAGTTCGGAAATGGAGAGATCCCCAACGAACAATAGGGAAGACTCCAAGAACTACTTTATTATTATTAATAATAATAATAATAATTGTTATTATTATTGGGCTGGAGTGATAGCACAGTCGTAGGGTGTTTGCCTTGCATGCGGCCGACCCAGGATTGATTCCTCCATCCCTCTCGGAGAGCCCAGCAAGTTACCGAGAGTATCTTGCCTGCACGGCAGAGCCTGGCAAACTCCCCATGGTGTATTCGATATGCCAAAAACAGTAACAACAAGTCTCACGCTGGAGACGTTACTGGTGCCCGCTCAAGCAAATCGATGAGCAACGGGAGGACAGTGCTACAGTGATGATTATTATTGACTTCTTTTTGATCATCAAAGTTGCTTTCATCTTTGTAGTGACAATAGTTCTTTCAAATATTTCGTACACTAATTCCTGATATCTACCATTAGGTTGTAGTAGGCCAGAGAAATGTCAGGAACTACCCAGGGGTAAGGCTAAATATATCAGAATATGTGTAGCCATCAACTATTGGGTTCTTTCTAGGAGGCCCTAAGGGCGAGGTGTGGGGGGGCAGGGCGGGGGCAGCCTGGTGGGTGAGTGGGTGGACGGAGTCCATTGTTTCAGCAAAATTGAAGAGTATAAAGGAGAGTGAGCGAACATTCATCCACATTGTGTTTAAACGCATCTAAATTTGACCAGTGCCTAACAGCCTTGATCCAGAGACTCCCAAATGAATCTCAGAATGGATTAGCTCCCTACAGAGATGTCTCTGGATCCCGCTCATTTATAATTTTAGAATTCCAGGAGCATGCAGCTGCAAAAGCGGCCATGCGACCTCTCATGATATTCATAATGGCACTGTAGCTATTGATCATCGATTTGCTCGAGCAGGCACCAGTAACATCTCCATTGTGAGACTTGTTATTACTGTTTTGGCATATTGAATACGCCACAGGGAGCTTGCCAGGCTCTGCCATGTAGGCGGGATACTCTTGGTAGATTGCCAGGCTCTCCGAGAGGGACGGTGAAATCGAACTCGAGTCGGCCGCGTGCAAGGCAAACGCCCTACCCGCTGTGCTCTCGCTCCAGTCCGATATTCATAATAGAAAATAAATGATCTAGCATTTGCCTGTGGCGGGCAGGCTTGAGTGGTGGTGGGAAAATTCAAACTAATGGTGGTGGGAAGGTGTAATGGGGGCGGGATCGGTGTTGAAATATTGAATGTCATCAATTAATGTGAACAACCCTATGAAAATAGAATTTTTTAATTAAAATAAATAAATAGATCTGACCAAGGCCCTCCACCCCCTTGAATCTGACAGTAGGAGAGGTAGTCGCAGATAATGTGTGGCCAACCATGCTTTTAGGTATGCCCATCTCATGAGCTTCCTGGGGATATTTTAAATTGTTCTGTAGGATTTTCCTTTTTACGGCAGGAACAGTAGCCGGCCTGACGGCAGTGGGGCAGGAATGACTGAAACGTGTGCGGAACAGCCCCTCAGAACTCTCTTCTCTTTCTTTTCAACCAAATATTAGTATCCCAATACCAGTTGCGTAAAGAATCCAAATTGAAACTGGCAGAATTACAAAGGACAATTTCCTGGGCTGCTTTATTTTTTTTTTTAACTTGCTTGTTTCAAAAAAAAAAAAAAGTTTAAACTGTCTCTGTTTTTCATTTGAGAAAAAAAAAATTCCTGTGTTTTGATTCTATAAAAACAAAAAATGAATGAGGCATTTTAAAAGTTGTGTTTTTAATTAAAAACCAAAGGCTTGGTGGGTGGCATTCCCACTGCCCACGGGGGCCTCTGCCCTCAGCCCCCCCCCCACCCTCGCCCTTCACCTTCAGCAGGTCAGCCTCCGAGTGCCCAGAACCGGCTTAGCCCTGGCTACAAAGAGTTAATTTGCTCCTGCTGCAGATCCAAGATAACAGGAATAAAATTAGAAAATGCTAATTTTCCTAAGTCAGTCTAAGAAACAGGATCCTGCCTGTAATCCACCTAGAGAGAAGCAATTAAAAACCATTATTTGTATCCATCCCCAGAGTTAATAATTTCTCATTCCAGATAAGATCCGAGCAAGAAACCCCATAATTGCAGCCCTGGTGAGGGGCCGGCAGATGGGACGCGCTCATGACTCAAGGAAAGTAACTAACGGGGAGCCTGGGAAGCTGGCCTGCCCCCCACCCCCGCTGGGACCAGCCCGCAGCAGCCTGAAGACCCAGCTGGTGGGGGGAGGTTGGGGGGGTGGGATGCGCTTCTCGCCAGCTCCCTCTCAGAGGCAAACAGGGACTCCTGATTCCTAGTGGCACCCTGTCAGTCAGTCGCTGGGTCCTTGCCAGGGTTAGTTCTAGAAGAGAGAGGAGAGGCTGGGAGCAAGTAAGTGGGGTTCTTCTTGCCTTGCTCACGGTCCCACCAGGTGGCCCCCACATGGTCCCCCATGCACAGACAGGAGTGATGCCTGAGCACTGTGCCTGGAGTAAGCCCTGAGCATCACCAGATATGCACCCACCCTCCCCAAAACTTAAGGGGAGAGAGAGAGAGAAAGAGAGAGGCAAGGAGGGAGGGAGGGAGGGAGGGAGGGAGGGAGGGAGGGAGGGAGGGAGGGAGGGAGGGAGGGAGGGAAGAAAAAGAAATAGGCTAAAGACACACTTGGTCTTCCAAACACGGGGTGACGCGCACATTGATCACCGGGGGAAGCAGTGTCAGAGTTTATTGTCCATGTAATAGTACACAGACTGTCGCCATGCACAGAGCAGAAATACTTGGACCCAAACCCCGGCCTTGAACTGGACGGCTCACGGGCTCAGCCCTCGCGACACGGGCCTCCCAGTGTCCCTGGAAGAATATTTTTTCATTCATCTGTGAGGAGAGTGGCACTTTTTCCCTAGATCTCGGAAAGAAAATCCAACTACTCTTTCTTCCAGAAGAAAAAAAAGAAAGAATCAGACTGAAGGGGAGGCCGCCTTGGGCCTCACCCGGCGGGTGTCAGGGCTGCTCCTAGCTCTGTGCTCAGGCGTGGGCCCTGACAGTCTGTGGGGGGGGGGGGACCACGTGCAGTGACGAAGGCCAGAATCTCCCCCCCACCCCCATCCTTCCTCTGCAGCCCCGGGAATACATCTCTTCTTCCACAGCGTGGCCTCCTCCGGGCAGGCAGCCTGCGCTCAGGGACCGAGAAGCAGCGAAGGCACGGGTGGGACAGTTCCCGCCGGCCAGGGGCCACCGTCCAGCTGAGCAGAGGACAGAGAGAACCCGAATGTCCATTCCAGGCCGGGTCTCCAACGTCCCTTTAACCTTCCCTTTTAGGGGCTGGAGCGATAGCACAGCGGGGAGGGCGTTTGTCTTGCACGCAGCCGACCCGGGTTCGATCCCCAGCATCCCATAGGGTCCCCTGAGCACCGCCAGGAGTAATTCCTGAGTGCAGAGCCAGGAGTAACTCCTGTGCATCACCAGGTGTGACCCAAAAAGAAAAAAAAAAAAAAAAAAAAAACTTAACCTTCCCTTCTCCTGGTGCTCGGAGGCCCGCCCAGGAAGCATCGTCGGGGCGGCTGGCCGGCCTGCCAAGGGGAGGAAGGGTCTTGGGCCAGGAGCCGGCCAGGGTCCCACAGCCTGGGCCTGGCGTGGGGCTGGCCGGGAGGGCGGGGCTGTCCCCTCCAGGGAAGCAGCTGTTCTGTTGCAGCGCGGGTCCGAGTGGGGCCCATTGGAGGCTGCCTGGACTCGCCCCAGGGCCCAGACTCCCATCTCCCCCCCCCATGGGCCCCCGACTGTCACCTCAGGCCGAGGGGCCGCGTCACGTGGCGGCCACCGGGTGTGTGCCGAGGTTTCGCGGCATGCCCAGATGCTGAGGGCCTGAGCGGGCGCAGGAGGCCCAGGCTCACTTTTGCCTCCCGAGTCTCACCCAGGAGACCCGAGAAAGAGGCGGGCGGGCCAGGCTCACTGTAAATCCCAGCCAACCCGTGCAAGGGCCCGACGATGCCACGCCACGGGGCCTCCGCCCCCGGGAGACCCCACCCCCACCCCCACCCCCAGCAACGCTTTCGGGAGCTGCGGTGTGGCAGCGAGAACTGAACCTGGATCAACCTAGGCCCGCGCCCTCCTCCCCTCCCCGTGCTCTCTCCCACCCCAGCCCTCCCCCAGGTATTTTTAAATCACAACCCAGAGTCAGTCACGACTAACGTTTCCATCCAGCCTCGCAGCCGCCCCCCTAAATCCTTAAACCCCCACAGTGCGCCGGGTGGGGGGGGGAGGAGCGGGGGGGGGGGAGGGAGGGGGAGAGTCATGTGACAGGAGACAGACTCGGTTAAGGTGACTGTGAGATTGTCCCCTTCCCCAGCCCAGCCCAGGCCCTCCCAAGACCTGCACCTGCCTTAGTAAGAAACCCGGTGTCTGCTGGTCCCAAGACGCCCCCCTCTCCCGCCCCCCCCCCCGTCTCCATGTGTCATGGGAACTTTCGGGCTTCACATTCCTCAGATGTCAGGGCCAGTGGGGACCCCGGGACAGGAGCGTGAGTCTAAAACCCTTCCGAGGCACTGGATCGGTAGCACGGCGGGGAGGGCGTTTGCCTGGCATGTGGCCGACCCAGGTTCGATTCCCAGCATCCCATATGGTCCCCTGAGCACCGCCAGGAGTAATCCCTGAGTGCCTGAGCCAGGAGTAACCCCCGAGCATCACTGGGTGTTACCCAAAAAGCAAACTAACTAACTAAATAAATAAAAGTCTTCCGAAACACGGGCGGGCACCACCCAGACCCCCCACCTGGGAGACTCCTCGCTCATGGTGCTCAGGGCCAGGTGAGCCAGGCGGGGACAGGAAGAGGCCGGGGGGAGGCCAAAAGGACATCGGGGAAGAGGCCGGTCACAGTGTTGCAGGGAATTGAGGCTCCTCCCGAAGGTGCTCCCACAAGAGGAGGGTCAGATCAGAAAGTTCCTTGACCAGCGAGGAGAGAAGTCGGGGTGGAGAGAGACACCCCCTCACACACACACACACACACACACACACACACACACACACACACTCATACACACACACGCTGCCAGCTGCTTTCTCGCCGACCAGGGCTGGGTACCAGGCTCAGGGCGGGGTGGGGGAGGTGCCTGTCGTTCACTCAGGGAGCATTGGGGGCGGGGGCGGGGGGGGCGGGAGGCAGCTCCTGAGACTGTTTCCCTTTCCCTGGGAAGTGTCACCTGGTGGCATCTTGCACTTTTCGGAAGGTTCGTCCGGCAGCAGGAGACCAGGATGAGCCCAGAGGTGAAAGGAAGCCAGCCCAGAGGCTCGGGACCCACACTCGCGTCCTCAGTCAGCCGAGGGCTTGCCGGGCTGTGGCCGGAGGGAGGAGGAAGAAAAGGCGGGGAAGCCAGGAAGAGCCGCTTAGCAGTCAGAGCACCCGACTCGGAGGCAGAAAGGAAGAGGCAGGAAAATCCGACCCCGGGGTTCTCTCAGGCAGGCAGCCGTGGTCTGGGTGGGGCTGGTCTCCCCTTTCAGCCCAGGGTCCGAGGCACCTGCAGCTGGCCACGCACTGGGGGGTGGGCGTGAGGTTGAAAATCCGAGTCTAGAAGCCAGACAGCAGAGTCCAGCGGGGAAGGCGCTTGTCTGGCAGGCGGCCGGCTGGGTTCGATCCCCGGCATCCCCTAGGGTCCCCCGAGCACCGCCAGGTTTGATTCCTGAGTGCAGTCAGGAATAAGCCCTGAGCATCGCTAGGTGTGACCCAAAAAAGAAATGCACGTCTCCCATCTCGAGCGATTCCTCCAACCAACATTGTCTTAGTGACCCCCCCTCTATTGGAGACGTGTGCTGAAAGTAGGTAAAGGACCAAGCGGGATGGCCTCTCAGTATCTGTATTGCAAACCATCATGCCCCAGAGGAGAGAGAGAGTATGGAAGAAATTGTCTGCCATGGAGGAGGGGGAGAGTTAGAAAGGGTGGGGGGATACTGGGGGCATTGGTGGTGGAGAATGTGCACTGGTGGAGGGATGGGTGTCCGATCATTGCATGACTGAAACTCAAACATGAAAGCTTTATAACCGTCTCATGGTGATTTAGTTCACTGTCACTGTCATCCCATTGCTCATCGATTTGTTCGAGCAGGCACCAGTAACATGTCCATTGTGAGACTTGTTGTTACTGTTTTTAGCATATCCAATACACACGGGTAGCTTGCCAGGCTCTGCCGTGCGGGCGCGAT
The DNA here is from genome assembly GCF_027595985.1 of Sorex araneus. NCBI lineage: Eukaryota > Metazoa > Chordata > Mammalia > Eulipotyphla > Soricidae > Sorex > Sorex araneus. The sequence goes on from NC_073304.1 coordinate 228,353,809, forward strand.
ACTCTCGGTAGCTTGCCGGGCTCTCTGAGAGGGGCGGAGGAATCGAACACGGGTCGGCCGTGTGCAAGGCAAACGCCCAAAAGAAAAGATAATGAAACCCTTAAAAAGGGCTGAAAAGACCAAAAAAAAAGAAGAAGAAGAAGAAGAACAAATACAAAGAAAAATCAATCGGAGCCCCACCCCACCCCTGATCAGTAGCGCTGGAAGCAGGTCTGAGTCCCGTGACTTGGGGGATGGTCCCATTCGTCCTGGGGAGAGACAAGGGGGCAGCGAGAGCATGAAACTCTAGGGTCAGGGCGCCCTTGCCCAGGAAGAGCGAAGAGAGGGAGGGAGCCCGTGACCTCGCCCAGCCGCGCTCAAGAGACCAGGGAGAGCGGGGAGGGCAGCGATCCCAGGTGGGCACTGCAGTGCTTCCTCTCCGACTTGGGGCTCCCTGGGCTTCAAGGACCCGGCTGCCCTCAGGGCCTCCCCACACCTGCAGGGAAGCTGAATGGCTCTGCAAAGCCTTCACTGTCACCCCTCCCCCTCTCACCCCCTTCCAGCCCTCCCCCCACTCCCGCCCAGCCCACCCCAGGTCTCTGCTCTCAGAGCCTTTCCGTGCTTGGGAGAGGGGGCCTCCCAGATCGCCCCTCCAGTAGATTTGGGGGGAGGGGAGTGGAAACGGGTGTGTCCTGCCCCTCCTCCTAGCTGAGCTCATGCCCACCTAGCCCACCCAGGGTGCACAGTGCACAGTGCACGTAGGGGCACAGGCATTGCGGAAGGAGGAGAAGCCCCAGCCCCCCTGGGGAGGTCGAGGCTGGCGATGACCCCCCTCCTCCTGTGAGCTGGACTCTCGGACACGGAGGCTGCTGTGGGGCCCATTCTGCCCTCGCAGGCCCCGGGGGCGGAGGGGGGGGCAGCGGCCCAGCCGGTATTCCCGCCCTCGGCTTTCCCCAAGCCCAGGACCCCCCGGCCCCCCGGCATCCCCTCCCTTTCACCCGCAGTGAAGAGAGTCCTTGAGCCTTTCTCCCTGGCTGCCCTGCCAACCCCGCCCCACCCCCGCCCCAGCCCCGCCCCAGCCTCCCGGGGCCCCAGCCTGGCCCGGGCCAGTGAAAGGGCATCATGGTGTGGCTCAGCATCCCGCTAAGGACCTCATCCTCCACCTCCTCCTCCTAGGGTGAGAAAAGCAAACCACTGTCCGGAAAAGGCAAGTCTGAGGTGGGGATGGGGGGTGGGGGCGAGGTCTCACTGTGAGACTCCTCCAAGCCTCCAGCCTCCGCCCCCCGCGCCCCTCCCCCAGCCCAGCATCCACCCACCCCCCCGCCCCCACCTCCCCACGCCGGCACCATCAGATGTTTCTCATCAGACGTTTCTGAGACAAGCTCCCGCTCCTGCGTCCACCTGCGCGGAAGATCGTCTTTCTCCCTCCGGTTTCCTTCTCCTCCTGGCGTCCTCGGGGGTCACCCACGGGCGCCCCCCCCCCGGGGCCGGCCTGTCCCCCGTCCCACCTTCCTCTACAGCTGGCCGCCACGAGACACCGTCCTCCCTCCGCGGGCCAGAGCAAGAAGGCACCACCAGCTGCTTCCTCCGGCGGCAACTCCCGACGGGAAAGCTTGGCCCTCTGCCCCCCTGGCCGCCACCCTCTCCAGCCTGTGGCCCAGGGTCTCGGACGCCCCTCGCTAAGCTCCCGCATCTCAGGCAGTGCCTGGCCTCTCCGCCCAGGGCACCCTCCCAGCACTGCTCTCTGTCTTCCCAGAGAGAACCTGCTCGCGTCTCCCGACACCCCGTGGCCTGTGGGATCATCACACGGTTATTTTTTTGGAGAACTAACACCTAAACGCTCACATTGGTTTGCCCTGCTCCGGCCGCAACCGTCTCGGGCTCTACCCAGAATCGCCACCAACGCTTTGGGGGCGAAGGCAGTTTCCAGAACACCAGGGCACTCAGACCATCAGTAAAACCGCGCCTGGGACCGTTATTGAACAGAAAGAAATCGTTGGAAGTCTGTCCCTCTCTCTCTCATGAAATGTCCCTTTCGTTTCCATTCTTCAGAGTGGACGTTTAAAACGCCGTGGTGTTCGTCTGCTGTTGGCCAACGCTCCTGCAGTGAAATCTTATTTCAAAATAAAAAAGGACTAACAACTCGAGACGATGCCTTATCCCAAAGCGCATTATGAAAACAGGAATAATCATTGCAACAGAAATACAATTCAAAGGCTTTTATTGACTTTTCATGTCAATGGTTATTATTCTGGCTTGTTTCGAGTCATTTTAATAACCACAGTTTATTTACAAAATTCAGACCCGTTCTTCTGTTCCCATGCCAGCAAAGTGCATTTGTTCCCAGGCAGCTGGGATGATGCCTCTCTCTAAAATCTGAGCTCTGAGGAGGGAGAGAACCACACTGAATCTGGGCCACTTCTTATCCTCGGGAGCAGGCTGAGTACTTGTCTCAGCTTTTGGAAAAACACGCTTGAAACCCCGCATCGGGCCCTTGCAGATTTTCCCTCCAAAGTCCGGGCCTTGGGAACCCCTGATTCCCCGTCGAGGGCGGGCAAGCCCAACGCTCCTGTCAGCCCACCCACCTTCACCCCTGCGTCCACTGTTGAACGTGATGAACATGAAGAACGTGACCATCCTGTGCCCTGGCCTTTGGGAAGGGAAGTGAAGGGCCCGTGTTTTGTCACTTGGCTCCTGGTGCTTCTGGTGCCCGGGCAGCCCCCTGCCGTGCCAGCCCCCTGCTGTGCCAGCCCCCTGCCTCCAGCCCTGGGTTTTGGTGACCCGTCATAGTCACATCCGGGTGTCTGCAGAGCCTGCCCGGAGTCGAGGCTGCCCTCCTTTGTGCACTCAGAGAATGCAGGGGTGTGGCAGGGCAGGGGGCGGGGGAAGACAAGGAAAATGGGGTGAGAGCCAGGGACTTGGATGGACTCTGACCCCGGCCACCTTGGTTCCAAGCCCAGCTGTGCCGCCCGGGCCTGGCTCACCTTTCACTCTTCAGAGGGACGCGTGCAATGATATCTTCTCACTTCATTGCATTCGATTTTTTTTTTTCAAAGAGTTTTGGCTTAAGTTGAGTTTAGTCTTTTGGGGGAAAAGAAATTTTTTTTTAATCCCCAGAATTATTTAACCCAAAGAATTGCTCCAGGTCAGGAAATTCTGGAGACACTTAACAGAAAAGTAAAATAAGGAGAAGGAGAAGGAAGAGGAGGAAGAAGAAGATGAAGAGGAAGAAGAAGGCAGGAGAAGGAAGGAAGAAGAAGAAGAAGAAGAAGAAGAAGAAGAAGAAGAAGAAGAAGAAGAAGAAGAAGAAGAAGAAGAAGAAGAAGAAGAAGAAGAAGAAGAAGAAGAAGAAGAAGAAGAAGAAGAAGAAGAAGAAGAAGAAGAAGAAGAGAAAGAGGAGGAGGAGGAGGAGGGGGGAGGAGGAGGAGGAGCAAAGAGGAAAAGAAGAAGATGCAGGTGCTGTATTGTACTATCTTTTAAAATTAGTGGGCAGTCCACGAGAGCAATAGTATACAGCAGGTAGGGCATTTGCCTGGCACACAGCCAACCTGGGTTTGATCCCCGGCACCCCATAGGGTTCCCCACCTCAGCCAGGAGTAAGCCCTGAGCACCACTGGGTGTGGCCCAGGATCAGAAAAATAAAGTAAGTCAAATTAGTGGACAAGACGCGTTATCAGACCTGAGCCGGGGGGATCGGTTACGGTTTCCCATGGAAACAGCATCGAGCCCCCTGCAGGCGTCTCAGCTCGCAGCTTCTCGGCCCTGATGCCCAGGGAAGGGAAATGGAAGAGTGAAGGCAGGGGCGAGGAGGGACAGAGGCCACCGGGCTGCCAGGGACGGAGGTCTGACGGCTGTTTGGTGTGCGGGTCAGTCGGGAGAGAGCACCAGATCTTCCAGGGTGCCACCTCCCTGCAGTCCTTTAGCCGGCGACGCTCTGGTGGGCCTCTCCCTGCTGGCGAGGCGGGGGCTGGCGGGAGGTCAGGGCAGCTGAGATGGTCAACGGTCCAGCAAGTGACCCAGCAGACGCGAGAGGTGCTCTTGATGTTTGTTGTTTCTTTTGTTTGTTTTGTGTTGACTCACTGTGAGACAGACCCTTACAGAGCTGTTCACGGTGGGGTTTCAGTCACACAGTGCTCCAGCGCCCACCCCTCCAGCAGGGCACCTTTCCCAGCAACAGGGTCCCCAGGGTCCCTCCCATCACCCGCCACCCGCCCCCCTGCCTGCCTCTATGGCAGGTGCTTTTCTTCTCTCTCTCTCTCTCTCTCTCTCTCTCTCTCTCTCTCTCTCTCTCTCTCTCTCTCTCTCTCTCTCTCTCTCTCTCTCTCTCTCTTCCCTACCTCTCTCTCCGCCCCACCCCACCGCCGCTCCTTTGGGCACTGTGGTTTGGATTCCAGGTCCTGAAAGGCCCTCAGGAACATCCCTCTCCCTGCTTCCAACACTCAGTTCTTGTCCCGCGTGATCATTCCCAGCTATTGTGGTTGCCCTGGTCCCCTTCTCTGCCTCACCCACCTTCTGCCCCTCACATGCTTGTGGTCGATTCCAGCTATTGGCTAGTCCTCCCAGTCCCTGTTTTCCCTGGTCGTGGATATTGGCAGAGGAGTTTTAAAGACAGCAGAAGTGCATCTCTCTCGGGGGCTGGAGCAATAGCACAGCGGGTAGGGCGTTTGCCTTGCACGAGGCCAACCCAGGTTCGATTCCCAGCATCCCATATGGTCCCCTGAGCACCACCAGGGGTAATTCCTGAGTGCAGAGCCAGGAGTGACCCCTGTGCATCGCCGGGTGTGACCCAAAAAGCAAAAAAAAAAAAAAAAGAAGTGCATCTCTCTCTCTGCTGGACATAAGAAAATACAGGGGGTTGATTTTTTTTTAAATCTTTTTTTTGTTTTGTTTTGTTTTCATTAATGCAAAGGGAAAAAAAAAAAACCCAGGCATTTAAAGGACTTTTTGAAAACATGCTCCACGTAGGTAACCTTCTGTATTTCCAGCCAGAATGACAGGGCCTAGTTCCCATTGGGGAAATCAAAGTACTTGCCTACGCCAAGGGCAGCGGGTGTGAAGAACGACTTCACCCAGGGAGCCGAAGAGGAGCCGGCAGCGTCCCAGACTCTGCGTGAGTTCTAGGAAGCTCAGGACCCGTCGCAGCCCGACGGGCAGGTCCCTGCCTGCTGCCAAGGGGTCCGGGAAGTGCTGCCGAAGCGGAGCTTCTGTCCGTCCCGTGGAGAAAAGGGGGCTGAGTAAGGGTCCGCAGGGGTTTGTCTGTGAGATTGGCGCTCCCGCGTGTGCAGAGGGCAGGGGAGAAGCAGCGGAGACCTTGATGGGAGATTCCCGCGTCCGTCGCTATTAAGAAGGAAGCAAAGAGAGGGCTGTTCCCCGATGGCGCTGCTGGCCTGGCAAAACAGGGCCTGGGGTGGGGGAACTTCCTGCCCAGGTGAGCATCAGGGGGCTGGTTCCGAGTCACCTAATGGGGGCTCTTGGTCCTGAAGCCCCATCAAACCCAACCAGCAATTTGTCGTGGTTTTTTGTTTGTTTGGTTTTTTTTTTTTTTTTGGTCCACTCTTCAGCTTTAAGGTTTTCCTTGAGAGGTTGGAGAGGTAATCAATACAGCCGGGAGGGCGCTTGCCCTGCGCTCGGCAGACCTGAGTTCGAATCCCAGCGTCCCATCTGCTTCTCTGAGCCCACCAAGAGTGATTCCTGAGGGCAGAGCCAGGAGTAGCCCCTGAGCACTGCCAGGCGTGGCCCTCAAGACAAACAAAAAGATTTGACCGATCAAATGGGGTTGCAGAAAGATTGGGGAGAAGCATGGGAAACTATGGAGGCAGGCCGACCCCCCCCCCCACACGCACAGTGCTCCTCTGAGAGCAGGAAGGTTTGAGGTTTCGCATGACCTGGTAAGGAGAGGAAATTGGAGGTGATGACAGCCAGCCTGTGCCGGGGTGACTGGGCTGCTCAGAGGAGCCTTCTTATAAATTCCTCAGTGCTCCTTCCCGTGGTTCAGCTCACTTCCCGAGCCTCTCTCCGGCCCCGACTGTCCATCAGTGAACACACCAGACAAACCCTAATTCTTCCTCTCGTGAAGCCTGGGACTGGAGCACAGCGGGTAGAGCATTTGCCTTGCACGCAGCCGACCTGGGTTCGATTCCTCCGTCCCGACCTGGGTTCGATTCCTCCGTCCCTCTCGGAGAGCCCGGCAAGCTACCGAGAGTATCTCGCCCGCACGGCAGAGCCTGGCAAGCTCCCCGTGGTGTATTTGAGATGCCAAAAACAGTCACAAGTCTCACAATGGAGACGTTACTGGTGCCCGCTGGAGCAAATCGATAAACAACGGGACGACAGTGCTACCGTGCTACAGCGAAGCATGAACGTTCGTGACTGCTCCCCGTAGACTTCTGCGTTCTGTAGAACACGCCATCGGCGTCTGGTGGGCCTCCCGTCCATGAACATATACACCCCGCTGCTGTATTTACGCTTCTCTTGCTTTCCTGTAAGATGCGCTATTTGTAACCGTCTCAACACTGACTCCTCTGATTGAACATATCATAAGGCTGTTTGGGGGAGCACGGGGGTGGGGCTCCCGGGGCTACTCTCTCCTCTGTGCTCAGATGTTGCTCCTGCCGTCACCTTGCTTAGGGAAGCCCTGTGGCAGTGGGGACCAAATCAGGGTCCGGCTCCAAGGCGAGTGCCTCAACCCTGGCAATCTTTCGGCAACCCTATGCGGCATTTTAAAAATCCAGCCTGCAGCGCACTAGCTCACGCCAGTGGCCTCTAATCTGCTGTGTGACCCACTCTTCACTTCAGTTAACGGTGTTTTCCAAGTGAGAATTTCTATTTAACTCCATTTCCAGTTTGCTATGCCAAAGTTCAATGTCATTTTTCTTCTTTTTCCAAGATATTTAGCCTTGTTCTTTAAATCCTAGGCCTGGTGTCCGTTATCTAGAGTCTGAATGGGTGTTAACTTTACTGTCTTCTGCGTCTCTTGACTTCTTGCTTTCTTGTAAGCTTGCTGAGTTTTGGTTTAAACACACACGCGCGCGCGCGCGCGCGCGTTTCTTGAGTTATTTTCCACAGAACTTTATAAAAACAAGGAGAGCCTGAGGATGATGTTAACTTCCTCCGGAGAAAATTGACGTTTGCTTCCAGGCAGGCATGCCCACTTGTCTTGTTGGAGTAGCCTGCACCCATCTGCATGGGTTCGGGGCCCTGGAAGCAAGAGTCTCGTTCCAGGGAGAGCTGGTCAGTCGGGTCTCTGGCGTATCCTACCTCTAGGGCGTACACCTTTGTAACCCGCCCAGAGCGTGGGATTTTTACCAGATTTCACCCTTTACTCAACCTTTGGGCTACAATGTGTGACCCCCTTGGCCTTTTTGTGAGACTATTAAAAGCTTAATTTTCAGGGGCTGGAGCAATAGCACAGCGGGGAGGGCATTTGCCTTGCACGCAGCTGACCCGGGTTCAAATCCCAGCATCCCATATGGTCCCCTGAGCACCGCCAGGAGTAATTCCTTAGTGCAGAGCCAAGAGTAACCCCTGTGCATCGCCGGGTGTGACCCAAAAAAAGCAAAAAAAAAAAAAAGGTTAATTTTCAGGAACCTGCAAGATGGAGGAAAGGGATGAGCACTTGCTCTGTGCGTGAGAGGCCCGGGTTCAATCCCAGGGACTGGGTGGGGACAGTTCTCCACCCCGCCTACACACACACACACACACACACACACACACACACACACACACACAGAGCTGGGAGCAGCACTGTAGCACTGCCAGGTGGGCCCCCCAAAAACAAAAACAGAGCCAAAAGAGTTCTGCTTAGCCCCTCAGCCCTGTGCCCGTCACTCCGAATTGCCAAAGGGGGCACGGCGTAAGAATGCCCCCAGATGCCGAGCTGACCATCTTCCTGCCTGCTGGCATCTCCAGGATCTCAGCCCCCAAATTTTGTTCTGCCTTGCTAGGTCCCCAATGCTTCGAACCCAACTTGGGAGAGAATCTTCTGGACTTCCATGGCCAGAGAAAAAGTCCAGTCTCCGTATTTCATTCATTGACTTCATTCGCCTGTCATATTTTTAACTTGTTTTCTCTGATCTGTGAGATGTATAGAGAGTTTGTTAGTTGAATGTTGAATAAATTATAAGTAATATTGCTTGTCCTTTTTTTAAAAAAATGGTTTTTGAGCCACATCTGGCAGTGCTCAGGGCTTTCTCCCGGCTCTGCACTCAGGGATCAACCCTGGTGGGGCTCAAGGAGCCATACGGGGTGCCGGGGACTGACCCAGGCAGGACCAGCACCCTATCCTATCCGCTGTTTTCTCTCCAGCCCGTCTATTCAGTACTTTCATGGTTTAATAACCACTCTTTCATTTTATTTTTTAAGTAACCACTTTTTCCTCCTATGGTTACTCAGGTTTCTTACGAAGATCCTCCCTACCCCAAGATTACAAATATATATATATATATATATATATATATATATATATATACATATATATATATTTCCTTGTAGTACTTTTCAGTGTTCCCCTCCCCCAAAAAATGCATTTAACTCTTTAATCCACCTCCGGTTTATTCTCCTGTGCTGGATAGGCTAAGGACAGCCCGACAGAATGTCCTCGGAGGGCCCTTCCTCTGATCGCTGCAGTCCATGAAGACGCACAGGACAGGCCACGAGCCTTGGCAGGTCCCCTGCAGGTCACCTTGAGAAAGTGGTTCTGGGCCGGGCTGCTGTTCACGGGGCTGGAGCGCGGGCTTTGCGTGTGGGAGCCCCTAGTTCGATCCCTGACACCTCGCAGGCCCCTCAGCACCACTCGGAGTGACCCCCAAGCCACCGGGCCAGGAATCCCACTCCCCCGACTCTGCCAAGTATGGCACAAGATAACAACCACAAAAAGAGCAGTTTTCTCCGATTACCCAAAGATACGGCCGTCAGAGGAAAGGATTTCCTCAGGGTGGAAACAGATGAGACAGAAGGAGGGGCTCGGGGGTGGGGGGTGACAGATACTCAGAGAGTGAGAAGGAGCCAGCAGCCTTTGGAGACTGGGAGAGGCTGGGGCATGGCAGCCCTACATGTCTGTGTATGTGTGTGTGTGTGTGTGTGCTTCACATGCATGTATTGTGCCACACGTTAAGTATACACACATCTCCACATGTGCACGTGGGCGGCATGGCTGCATATGTGTGTGTGTACTGAGCAGCACGTATATACCCATGTATGTTCAGGCTATGATATGTGTGCCTGTGGGGTGTGTGTGTGCATGAACATGTGTGTGTGACCTGTAGACACACATGTGTGTGTGCACATGTCATGGTCAGCTTTTGCCGAAGTATTGCTCGCTGGCGATAGGGGGGACTGGACATCCCTGGGGCCCCCAGGAAGCGGGTCGTACAGCCCTCCTGCCACCTCACCCTGTTGCCAGCCCAAGAGAGGTTTCCGGCGGCCATGCGACATCTCACACTCCGCACCACTGACGCACCAGGAGTAGCACGTCACATTGGGTGGGGTGCAAAGTAGGAGGCAGCCAGAGAGGCAAAAAAGTACAATCGAAACAACATCTGCACATGTATGTTCATCGCAGCACTGTTTACAATAGCCAGAATCTGGAAAAAACCCGAATGCCCCAGAACGGATGACTGGTTGAGGAAACTTTGGTACATCTATACAATGGAATACTATGCAGCTGTTAGAAAAAAGGAGGTCAAGAATTTTGTAGTCAAGTGGATGGGCATGGAAAGTTTCATGCTGAGTGAAATGAGTCAGAAAGAGAGAGACAGACATAGAAAGACTGCACTCATCTATGGTATATAGAATAACAGAGTGGGAGACTAACACCCAAGAACTGTAGAAATAAGTACATTGTAGTCGAAGGCCATGTGGGGGAAGGGAGTTGCGGGCTGAATGAGGGCTAGAGACTGAGCACAGCGGCCACTCAACACCTTTATTGCAAACCACAACAGCTAATTAGAGAGAGAAAACAGAAGGGAATGCCTTGCCACAGTGGCAGGGTGGGGTGGGGGGGAGATGGGATTGGGGAGGGTGGGAGGGACACTGGGTTTACGGGTGGTGGAGAATGGGCACTGGTGAAGGGATGGGTTCCCAAACTTTGTATGAGGGAAGTATAAGCACAAAAGTGTATAAATCTGTAACTGTACCCTCACGGTGATTCTCTAATTAAAAATAAATAAATTTAAAAAAAAAAAGAAAATAATGACACACGGGACTGCGCTGTAGCAACGTGTTAGTGATCTCTTCCACGAGGGTTGAATATCTCCGGGGTGAGATACCACCATCTCCCCACACTTTCTTTTAAGGAAAACCCTTTTTTTTAATTCACTTTTAGCAAATTATTCATAACAAGCAGTATAAAATAAATTGCTTAGGGGCTGCTATTAGGACTTGAGTGGTGGCTGGGAAAATCGGAAATAATGGTGGTTGGAAGGTGCAATGGTGGTGGGACTGGTGTTGGGATGTTGAATGTAACAAATCAGTCATGAACAACTTTATAAATATATATATGTATATATATTTTTTTTTTAAAAAAAGAGGGGCTGGAGCGATAGCACAGCAGGGAGGGCGTTTGTCTTGCACGCGGCCAACCCGGGTCCGATTCCCAGCATCCCATATGGTCCCCCTAGCACCGCCAGGAGTAATTCCTGAGTGCAGAGCCAGGAGTAACCCCTGAGCATCACCGGGTGTGACACAAAAAGCAAATAATACACTTACACGTGGTTTCTGGGCCCCGCCTGCCCCACCAGGCCGGGGCACCCTGGACACTGCACCGGGCCTGGCCTCCTGAAGTCTCCAAGTTGCTGCCCCTCACTGAGGGGACAGAAGGACCACCCCCCCCCACCGCTGTGTATTCAGACTCGCTCCCGCCCTGACCTCAGGGGCCAAGCGAGGGGGTCTGTCCTGTGCGGTCACCCTGGGGTCTGCCCCTTGGCCACCTGTTGCTGGTGTTTCCCTCTGCGCCAGCTGTCCGCTGTTTGCTTTCCGCTCTCCGTGCAGGCATCCCAGGAATGCCCTCCCCGGCCCCAGCCCGCCCGCCGTCATGCCCAGGCGCCCGTCTGCTTCTTGGCGGTGGCAGGTTATTCTTTTCTGCTTTATACTGGGGTCCCACCCGGCAGTGCTCCGGGCTTCCACTCGTTCCCTGCGCTCAGGGACCCCTCCTGGCCGGGCTGTAGGGGCCACGTAGGGTGCTGGGGATGAGACCCGAGGGGGCCAGGCAGGAGGCAAGGACCCTTCCCCAGCGGACTATGGCTCCTGCTCCAGCAGTCATTGAGATCTTTGTGGGTTTGCTTTTAGGTTTGGGGTCGTACTCAGCGGCGCTCAGAGATTACTCCGTGCTCTGTGCTCAGGGGTCACTTGTGGTGGGGCTCGGTGGGGGGGGGCTATATGGGGTGCCAGGGACTGAACCCCAGTTGGCCACGTGTAAGACAGACTTCCTCCCCGCTGGACTGTCGCGCTGGCCCGGACAGCAGGGGGTAGGGGAATGGACGGCGGCAGGAGATTATTCTCTGATCACGAGTGCTGAGCTTGGCCCTGGTACCCTGCCCTGAGCTTGGCCCTGGTACCCTGCCCTGAGCTTGGCCCTGGTACCCTGCCCTGAGCTTGGCCCTGGTACCCTGCCCTGAGCTTGGCCCTGGTACCCTGCCCTGAGCTTGGCCCTGGTACCCTGCCCTGAGCTTGGCCCTGGTACCCTGCCCTGAGCTTGGCCCTGGTACCCTGCCCTGAGCTTGGCCCTGGTACCCTGCCCTGAGCTTGGCCCTGGTACCCTGCCCTGAGCTTGGCCCTGGCACCCTGCCCTGAGCCCCTCTGTGCTTTCTGCAGAGCAACCGTTTGGCAGCTCGATGAGAGACACTAACAGGGACAGTGACACTCCACACAATTTGGACAAGCAGGTTCGCAGTACTCAGCTTGTGGCCCTGTGCCCGCGTCTCGGGGCAGGCCGCTGGCAGCCGGTGCCCGCTGCAGTGGGCACCGTGGCACTGGGGAGCAGGGGGTGGGGCGGGGGCCGGGGGAGCCCGAGGAAATAGGTAATATCACGCGTCTTTGCACCCTCCAGTGGGTACTCGGAGCGTCGGGTTCTCCAGCCGGGGCCAGGGGCCACGTGTGTGCGTGCGAAGCTGTTTTTCACACGGCAATTAGACGTCCAGAGAACTTAGTGGACGAGCCCTAAGAAACGCGCGCTGAGTTGTAACAGTACCTGGGAAGCCAAGGGACCCGAGAGGGAGCTCACGCGCCCCTGGGAAATCTCGCGCGCAGATCTCAGCGGCTGCGTCAGGGTGTAATTGGAGTCTCCTTTGCCGGTGACCACACAAAGCGGTGAGCCTCTCTCAGCCTCAGTTATCCTCCCGGACTCCAGCCTCTCTGGAGGGAGAAGGGAGCTGTCTTTAGTAGGAAGAGAAGCTGCTCTCCCTTGAGCCAACATCGTCGGGGCCAGCTGCCCCGGCCCTGTGGGCGAGAGGAGGTGATCCTTCCCCTTCCTTCATGGTTACGGGTGCCCGACCCAGGACCCTGACGGGGTAGAGGTTCATGCTTGTTTCCAGTGCTCACTGGGGTCACGCACTCTTTTTTTTTTTAATAGTTACAAGCTTTCATGTTTGGGTTACAATCTCACAATGATCAAACACCCATCCCTCCACCAGTGCACATTCCCCACCACCAATATCCCGGGTATACCCCCCTTTCCCACCCTCCCCCTGCCTCCATGGCAGACAATATTCCCCATACTCTTGCTCTACTTTTGGGCATTAGGGCTTGCAACACAGACACTGAGAAGTCATCATGTTTGGTCCACTCTCTACTTTTGGCACACATCTCCCATCCCGACTGGTTCCTCCAGCCATCATTTTCTTAGTGATCCCTTCTCTATTCCATCTGCCTTCTCCCCTCCGCTCATGAAGCAGGCTTCCAGCTATGGGGCAATCCCCCTGGCCCTTGTATCTACTGTCCCTGGGTGTCAGCCTCATGTGATGTTATTCTACACTCCACAAATGAGTGCAGTCCCTCTATGTCTGTCCCTCTCCTTCTGACTCATTTCACTTAGCAGGATCATGCACTCTTAGTTAGGGTGCTGGGACATACTGGTTGTGATGTTTGCATACGTTCACGTGCCTTGAAGTGACTCAGTTTCCCCAGGGGAGGGCCCTGCTGCCAGGATGGCCCTGGGCATGGGGGCAGGGGCGGTGCCAGAGATTGAACCTGCAGCCTCATGCCTGCAAGGCACACGCCGGGCACTGAGCTCTCCACTGGCCCCGGGAGCTCCCTGGGCACCTGCTTTGGCTTGTTATTAGTCCACTGGCTGTCTACTCTCACCTCGCCCTCGAGGCCGTTGTACTTGGCCTCTGGTCTAGGGAATTCCCCGTGGAGCAGAGACCTCCGTCGTCAGCTCCCTGCCCTCAGCTTCTGCCCACTGGACCTTCCTTGCCCTCAGGACTATCCTTGAGGTCCTGCGTCCTCTCCCCTCTTCTGTGGACATTATAGATTCGGATCACAAGGTCTTTGAACCACTTGGAGTTGACTTCGGTTGTAAAGTGTGAGATAATAATTGGTCCAGCTTTAATTTCTTACAAGTGTTGATCCCGTTCTCCCAACATTTGTTGAAGAGGCTGTCTTTATTCCATTTCATGCTCTCAGCTAAATGTCAAAAATTAACTGGCTGTATATATAGGGCTTTGTCCTTGGATATTCTATTCTGACCCTGTGGTCAGGGAGTCTTTATTTGTTCCAGCACCACGCTGTTTGGATCAGTATGGCTCTCCAGCATAGCTTCAAGTTAAGTGATGACGTGCCTCCCAGTTTCTTATTTTTCAGTATGTTTTTGGCTGTTTCGGGGTCTTTTATGATTCCATGCAAACTTTATAATTGACTGTTCTGAATCCTTGAGAAATATCGGTCTGAAGTGGCATAGGAATTGCATTGACTCTACATAGTAGTTTAGGTAGGCTGCTCACTTTGGCAGTATTAGTTCATCCGATCCATGAGTATGGCATGTTTTTCCATTTCCTTAAGGTCTTCTTCAATTTCTTAAGTGCTTTGAAGTTTTCATGGCATATGGTTCTCACCTCTTTTGTTAAGTTGATTTTAGGTACTACTTCGACACCATGTACGTCATCATGTCATCTGCAAACAGGGATAATTTGACATCCCCTTTTCTAATTGGGATCCCTCAGGTTTCCTTTTCTTGGCTGGTTGAGGTTGCTGTGGCTCCTAACGCAATGTTGAATAAGAGCGGAGACTAGTGCCTGATCTCGGCGGGCATGCTTTCAGTGTTTCACCGTGAAGAATAATACTGGTGGGGTCAGAGTGATGATGCAGTGGGCAGGGCCTTTCCCTTGCACGCAGCTGGCCCCAGGTTCGATTCCTGGCATCCCAGGTGGTCTCCCAGCACCGCTGGGAGTAATTCCTGAGTACAAAGCCAGGAGTAACCCCTGAGCATCGCCAAGTGTGACCCCAAAAACCAAAATCTAATATTTTTTTTTTTAATGATACTGTGTCTGGGCTTTGTATAGGTCGCGGTTACTGTCTCGGGGCAGGCTCCTTCCACTCCCCTTTCACGGAGGGTTTGGATCGTGAGTCGGTGTTCCTCTTTCAGCTTTTCTAACTCCAGGAATGTGCCTCCCCGGAAGCCTCTGGCTTCCTCTGGCCTTGTGCTACTGAGTTCTGTAGACCTTAGCCCTCGGCCACACACAGGCGGCAGATCCTGGAGTCCAGTCACAGCTATGAAAAGACAGGCCCGCGGGGGACTGAGGGTGTGTGTCTGTCTGTCTGCCTCTGTGTGTACGTGCATGTGTGTGTGCATGCATGTGTGTGCACACGTGCGTGTGTGTATGTGCATGTGTGTGCATACATACATGTGTGTATGTGTATATGTGCATGTATGCATGTGTGTGCATGTGTGTACGTGTGTGCATGTGCATATGTTTGTACACGCATGTGTGTATACGCACATGCATATGTGCATTGTGTGCGTACATGCATGTGTGTACATGCATGCATATGTGAATGTGTGTGTGCATGTGTGTGCGTACATGCATGTGTGTATGTGTGCATGCATATGTGCATGTGTGTGCGTATATGCATGTGTATGCATATGTGTGCATGCATGTGTGTACATGCATGTGTGTACGTGTGCATATGTGCATGCATGTGTGTGCGTACATGCATGTGTGTGCGTACATGCATGTGTGTATGTGCATATGTGCGTGCATGCATGTGTGTGTGTGTTGGAGGGGGACCACACATCCCTGACCCGATGCATGCTGTGTCATGATGACTCACCCTCCCTGGTGGGCAGAACACCCCAGGGAGCACTGAGGGCAGAGTGGAGCCCTGCAGGAGCATGTTTGTAGAGGCTGTCTGACCAGCTGAAAGGTAGCAGCTGGCGCTGAAACCACCTCTTAGGGACAAGAGATGGGGCAGCTTCCTCCGAGAAAGGGCGTGTTGGCCTGAAAGACAGAAGAGCAAGGGTGACCCCTTGTTTTGCACACAGCTGACCCAGGTTCGGTCCCCAGCATCCCACATGATCCCCTGAGCCCTGCCAGGAGTCATCCCTGAGCACAGAGCCAGGAGTAAGTCCTGAGCACCACCAGCTGTGGCCCCAACACACCACCAAAGGGGGAAAAGGGGGGCTCCTGGCTTTGCTGCCCTCTGAAAGGCCAGGGGAGCCTCTGGGACAGATCTCGGGGTTCGGGGCCAGGCGCAGGGCGGGGTGGAAAGCTGGCAGCCACGCTCCACGCTTGCAGGTTCCACACGTGACGTTTCCCCCACCCCCGTCCCCAACTTTTAAACCATCTTAAGCCAACTTCCGTTTTTGCGTAACAAAACATCGACGGCCTGAAATATAACTACCTAAAACCAACGAACCGCTGAGCGTGTTTCTTAATGAAGAAGACCCACGTGAGCACTGCTAGCATCGCATCTCCACGAGACTGTTCCGGGGCGGCGTTTTGGAGATTTGGAGGGGGGTAGGGTGGGGGTGGGGTGGCATGAGGACAGGGGAAGTGTCTCTCGGACTCAGCCCCTGAATCCCATGCTAGAGGCCGTAGGGAAAGAGAATGGACGGGTGGGGAGTTGGGGGTGTTTGTTGTTAAGGACGATGTCAGCAGTGGTTTTGTGGGTGCGGTGTTTGGGTTCAGCTGGTTTGAGGGGGAGAGGGGTGGGTGTTGCTTTCTAGTACCTGAGGGGAGGGTCTCTAGTCCCGGTCCACCATAGAGGA
Source organism: Sorex araneus (assembly GCF_027595985.1). Lineage (NCBI taxonomy): Eukaryota > Metazoa > Chordata > Mammalia > Eulipotyphla > Soricidae > Sorex > Sorex araneus. The sequence goes on from NC_073304.1 coordinate 228,369,986, forward strand.
GATGGGGCTCGAGACCACCCTCCTCTCCCCCAGCACGTTCATTGCCCAGGCGGCCTCTGCGCCTTCTCATTCCCCATGCTTCTGCTCTGAGACCACCGTTGGTTGCCCCAAGCTTGTCCCGCCTCCTGCCTTCCAGGTTTAGGGGTTGGGGGTTGGGGCCCTGTCAGATCGGATCTTAAACACGCAGGCCGACTTGGTGGGTCAGTCCTTGTCCTAGACTTCAGATGCGGCCTAGGGGGTCACTGCAGTGCTCCAGAGAAGGTGGCAGCAGTCTCAGCGTGAGGACACAGAGGAAGTGTGGTCGGGACCCAGCCGTGGGCCAGCCCGTGTCCGCGCCCGCTGGGTCCTCCTGGGGCGACGTGGGTACAAAGCCAGATGTAAACTATTTTCCAAGTACTCCTCTGACTTCGCATTAAAGTTCCTTTGGGGGGCCGGAGCGATAGCACAGTGGGTAGGGCATTTGCCTTGCACACAGCCGACCCGGGTTCGATCCCCGGCATCCCATATGGTCCCCCCAAGCACCGCCAGGAGTAATTCCTGAGTGCAAAGCCAGGAATAACCCCTGAGCATCGCTGGGTGTGACCCAAAAAGAAAAAAAATAAATAAAGTTCCTTTGGACCAGATGCCAGTGCTTAAATGATACCCTAAAGGATCCAAAGAGAAGGAATTACTCATCACGTCTCGCTCATCGAGGAGCCAAAACGAAGGGGGAAGGAAGTACAGAGAGCCCAGATTACCTCGGCGCTGCCTTTGCCAGACTGGTGTGATGTGAAGTGAGTCTTGCCTCGCTTCGGAGAGCTCAGGAGTGAAGTTTCTTTAATGATCAAGATCAATTGAACTTCCTGTTATTTGTTTTTGGTGTTTTTTTTTTTAGCTTGGGGGTGCGGGGGGCAACTACTGTCATTCCTCTTGAAAGCCGTTTGGTTATATTCTGTGGAGATTGGGCAATGTTTGGTGCCAAGTGGCTTTCCCTTTTACTCACGCCCATTTACGTACTTGATGGCTTGATACCTCGGTCTTTGCCTTTCTTGCTCTGAGCGCCTGTGTCCGTTGCGTCACACAGGCCAGTTGCGGAAATCCTTTGTCTCGGTGGAAAGTTCTTGACCGTGGGTTTCCCCGAGCGTTTCAGTATTTCACCAGTCACCATGCCACCGTGCCACCCTTCCCAGGGCTGGGGCCAGGCCCGCCTCCATCCAGGCTGCCGATGGAGAAGGTTCTTTGAGCTCAGAGAACATGTATTTGTATTCATTCAAACCTCTCAAAATAGACTGTGTGTGTGTGTGTGTGTGTATGTGTGTGTGTTTGCGTGTGCAGGCACATGTCGTGATTCTTGCATCATCCCATCCCTAACAGCAAACATGTTTGGAAGAAGGAAGCAGGGGGTCGAAGGCAGCTCAGGCTGGGGTCTGGCCCAAACGGCCCAGTAGCATAGGAAGCTAGACGGGGCCGACACGCAGGGGCCCAAGAGAGCCCGTTTCCTTGGAAGGCCGTGACTCTGTGTGGCCGTAGCCGGGATGTGGCAGACGGGAAGGAGAGTGGCCAGAGAGGTGGGCTGCCGCCCAGGGTGGGTGCCAAGGTCAGTGTCCAGGCAGCCGGTCTGCTCCGTGGACTGTTCCTGTGAGTTATGCCCACCACGTCCCCAGTGGCTGGTGGACTGGGTCAGCAGCTCCTAGGAGGCCGTGTGTGCATGTGTGTGTGCATGTGTGTGTGCATACATGTGTGTGCGTACATGCATGTATGTACGTGCATGTGTGCATACGTGCATGCATGTGTGTCTCTCGGATCCTGCCAAGGGTCCATGAAAAGAGCTGATTGAAATTCAGACTGGTTCAAACAATCAAAATGCGGGCGTCATGTAGCACCGTAGCACTGTCGTCCCATTGCTCATCAATCTGCTCGAGCGGGCACCAGTAACGTGTCCATTGTGAGACTTGTTGTCACTGTTTAATTGAGAAGGAATATAGACTTCACCAGGGGGCTGAATTACGGCCAAAATGGCCAGCTCCTTCTTCTCTCTCCGTTTTCATGCTTGTCCCTAGTTTTGACCCAATTCTCGGTGATTCGCCCTCTCTGTCTACACGGGCTGAAGCCATCGCACAGCGGGTAGGGCATTTGCCTTGCACGTGGCCGACCCGGGTTCGATTCCTCCACCCCTCTCGGAGAACCCGGCAAGCTACCGAGAGTATCCCGCCCGCACGGCAGAGCCTGGCAAGCTCCCCGTGGCGTATTCGATATGCCAAAAACAGTCACAACAAGTCTCACAGTGGAGACATGACTGGTGCCCGCTCGAGCAAATCGATGAACAACGGGACAACAGTGCTACAGTGCTACAGTCTACAGGGCTGACTGGCAGTTCTGGCTCTGGGTCCCCCGGGGCCCGGTGTGCAGGGGGGAGAGGGTGCCTTTCCACCAACACCCGCTGATGCCCGGGGCTCCCTGTCTCGGGCCCAGAATCTCACGTAGCAGGAAACTGGCACCGGGCAGGTGAGAGGCCAGGCTTGGGCCTGTGAACTGGGCTCGTGAAGCTGCCTCCAACCTGAGGGCATCTGGGTGTGGGTCGGCAGCAGGAGGCCAGTCCAGCAGTGTCCAGCTGCTGCAGAGGCAGCTGAGCGCAGATCTGGCCAGTGCGTGTACAGCAGAGGCCCGGGGCCCCGTGGGGAAGTGGCTGTGGGGGCTAGTGGAAGCTCTGAGCACAGCCAAGAAAAAATATATTTTTTTAATTCTTTTTTTTTTTTTTTTTTGCTTTTTGGGTCACACCTGGTGATGCACAGGGGTTACTCCTGGCTCTGCACTCAGGAATTACTCCTGGCGGTGCTCAGGGGACCATATGGGATGCTGGGAATCGAACCAGGGTCGGCCGCGTGCAAGGCAAACGCCCTACCCGCTATGCTATCGCTCCGGCCCCTATTTTTTTAATTCTTTCATTGGTTTGGATGTCAGGCCCAACGATGCTCAGGGATTGCCCCTGACTCCGCTCTCAGGAATCACCCCTGGCAGTGCTCGGGGGACTATCTAGGATGTCGGGGATTGAACCTGGGTCAGCAGCGTTCAAGGCAAATGCCCTCCCTACTGTCCTTTCCCTCCGGCCCCATAAAAATAAAAACATGTTTGAAAAAAAAGAAAAAGTGTGAGAGAGAAATGGGTACCCAAAAAAATGTATGCCCTCCAGTTTTGGGGTGCAGGATGGTAGGAAGGAGGGACGCGGTCTGTCTCAAAGCAGCCCGATCCAGCAGGGACGGACCAACAGACCCGGCTCCACCATCCCGTTGGCTTGGCACTGGATCAGTTCAGAAGGTTGTTCCAGAATCCTCCATGGTCTGCATCTGCCCCCAGACCAACCCCCAGCCCCTGACCCTTGGGCTCCTGCCCCCGCCTTGCCGCCAACTCTCGCGACCCGGAAGCGTAGCTGAGGCCCACCCAGAGATTCAGTTCCAACAAATCCCAGGGGGATCTTTGGAAAACTCCCTTCCCATCGGCTCCTTCCTTGGCTGGAGACATCAAAAATACCGATTCGCCCGAGTTGACGGGTCAGCCCACCCCCCGTCTCCACCACCACCGCACAGGGCAGAGATCACGGAGCCTCCCTCAGCGCTGGACGCAGCCGCCCGATCTGTGGGTCTTAAATCTTCCAAAGGCCAGGAGGAAGCAAGATTAATTTTTCTCAAAGAAAAGCTTTGAGGGGGGAAAAAAAGAAGAAGAAGAAGAAGATGCTCTCAAAGAAAATCCTTAAGAAAGAGATTTTCTCCAAGCGGGAGGATGGGGATTGAAGAGAAAGTTAGCATAAAGCGAGATAAAACAGTATCTTGATCCCCCAAATCTCAGACTCTCTGCTGCCAACTCCAGTTTTAAGTGCACGTGCCAGATCAAGCGAGGGAGCGGAAGGGCTGTGGGGGCCTCAGCTCTCACGTGCCCGCGCTGCACCGAAATACGCTTCTCACGGCCCCATCGCGGCGAGGAGAGCAAGAGCAGCAATCAAGAATTCTGTCGGACCTCCTAACCTGTTTTCCCTGGCCGTGGATATTAGTCTTCTACTAATATATATATGTATATATAGAGCATGTATATATGTATATATAGAGCACTGTCATCCCGTTGTTCATCGATTTGCTCGAGCGGCACCAGTAATGTCTCCATTGTGAGACTTGTTGTGACTGTTTTTGGCATATCGAATATGCCACGGGGAGCTTGCCAGGCTCTGCCGTGCGGGCGGGATACTCTCGGTAGCTTGCCGGGCTCTCCGAGAGGGACGGAGGAATCGAACCCAGGTCGTTGGCCGCGTGCAAGGCAAATGCCCTACCGCTGTGCTATCGCTCCAGCAGCTTGTATTAACAACCAGGAGATTGCAATTGCAGTGTTGTGTGTGTATATATATATATATACATATATATGTATATACGTACATATGCATGTGTGTATATATATATATATCGATTTGCTTATATATATATATATATATATATATATATAACCACAAGTGTATGTGGGGCTGAGGGTAGGTAAGATAGAGAAGAGACCGGTGTGACAATAATAACTGGGAATGATCACGCTGGACAAGAACTGAGTGTTGAACATAGGTAAAGAGATATTCTTGATAACCTTTCTGTATCAATATTGCAAACCATAATGCCCAAAAGGAGGGCAGGGAGAGAGAAGAAGAAGAGGAGGAGGAAGAGGAGGAGGAGATGGAGGAAGGGGGTGAGGAGGAGGAGGAGGAGGGGGAGGAGGAGGAGGAGGAGGAGGAGGAGGAGGAGGAGGAGGAGGAGAGAAAAGAAAGAAAAAGAAAAAGGAAAAAAAAGGCAGGGGGTGGGCTGATGGGAGGGAACCTGGGGTCACTGGTCGAGTGCTGGTAATGTACACTGGTGGAGGGATGGTGTTGGAACACTTTATGACCGAAATCCAATCATGAACAGCTTTGTAAGGGTCTGCCTCACAATGATTCAATTAAAAAGTGAAAAAAAACATAAAGACAACAGATTTGTAAATTGTATTTTTTTTTAATTCTATCAGACTGAGGAAAGATGCTTTTCCGTAGGACTCTGCTGATAAGTGAGGCCGGGGAGGGGACCGGGCGATCAGACAGCAGGTACGGGCCTTGTCTTGCATCTGCAAACCGACCTGGGTTTGCTGCCGGCCACCCACGTGGCCCTCTGAGCCCCGCCAGGTGTGCGAGAGCCAGGAGTAAGCCCTGAGCACTGCTGGGAATGGTGCAAAAGAAAACTCAAAATTAAAAAAAAAATAGTGTGTATTGGAAACCTTCCTCCCAGTGCATTTCACCTTGACTAAACATGAATGTCCTGGGTTCCGGCATCAGCACACAAAGATGTCAGACGGCTTTTTGGGTGATGGGTTGATTTCGGCTTAACCTTACACGGTTTTCTCTGACGCTGAAATAAACTATAGAGACATCCCGGCACGGGCTCTTGAACCCCAGGCCCCAGCCTGGTGGGAAATGTTTTCCCTTGAATTTTTTGACTCTCGGCCTGGAATTCTTTTTAGCCATCACCAGACTCTGTTTCTAGATTTCAGTACTTTTTTCTTTTTTAATATTAAAGAAATGTCTTCAACTGGGAGAACAAAATCTCCCTGCTCTTTCTTTGACCTTTGTTGGTTTGATAGGTTTGTTAAAAAAATAAAATAAAGGGCTGGAGCGATAGCACAGCGGGTAGGGTGTTTGCCTTGCACGCGGCCGACCTGGGTTCGATTCCCAGCATCCCATATGGTCCCCTGAGCACCGCCAGGGGTAATTCCTGAGTGCACAGCCAGGAGTGACCCCTGTGCATCGCCGGGTGTGACCCAAAGAGCAAAAAATTAGTTAATTAATTAACTAATTAATTGAATAAAAAGATCTGGGTCACAGTTTTCTAAAGAATAAACCCACACATCCCTGGAAGAGCCCTTTAGCGAAAATCAGAATGAAGAGAAGATCAGCAGAGGAAGGGGGGTCTTTGCCCCCTCCCACACATGGTTGCCTTCCCCAACGGGGTCTTGCAGTGACCTTGGCTCCAAGTCTAGAACAACATCATTAAGTTTGGGGGGTTTTGTTTTGGTTTGGTTTTGGTTTTGAGGGGCGCGTACCTGGCAGTGTTCAGGGCTTACTCCTGCTTCTAACTCAGGGATCACTCCGAGTGGCCTTGGGGGACCACATAGGATGCTAAGGATCAAACCCAGGTGGACTGCCTGTAAGGCAAGCGCCCTACTTGCTGTACTCTGGCTCCAGATCCCAACATCCTTAAATTTTTTTAAAAAAATACATTAATGGGGGCCAGAGCGATAGCACAGCGGGTAGGGCGTTCGCCTTGCACGCGGCCGACCCGGGTTCGATTCCCGGCATCCCATAAGGTCCCCCAAGCACAGCCAGGAGTAATTCCTGAGTGCAAAGCCAGGAGTAACCCCTGAGCATCGCTGGGTGTGACCCAAAAAGAAAAAAAAACATTAATGGATTCTATTCCTAACAGAAATTTCATATTCATGACCAGTTTGTCTGATTTGTAAGACTGGGAAGTGCCCTCCCTCCCCATCTCTCTTTTTTTTTTTTTTTTTTTTTTTTTTTTTTGCTTTTCGGGTCACACCTGGCGATGCACAAGGGTCACTCCTGGCTCTGCACTCAGGAATTACCCCTGGCCGTGCTCAGGGGACCATATGGGATGCTGGGAACCGAACCCGGGTCGGCCGCGTGCAAGGCAAACGCCCTACCCGCTGTGCTATCTCTCCAGCCCCTCCCCATCTCTCTTAAAGGACCCTGCCTCCCTGCCACCCTGCCAGCCAGCCCCTTCTCACACGGACGCCAGCACACCTTCGCAAGGTTGGCCCAGCTGCCTCGAAGTTGGCAAAAACAGTCCATAGGGTTTTTTACAATGTTTTCAAACTTCAAAGAAGCTATGGTGTGATCTCAGTGACTTTTAAACTAGCATTGATCTCCGATAATACTCAGGAAACCTCCCATCGGGGTCTACGGAGAAAGCAGGGGAAGACAGATGAATAGTACGGGGACGTGACCATGGGCTCAAAATCCTGGAGAACCCAGGGGCCAGGAGACCCAGGCATCAGCAGCGGAACTGTCCGTCAAAGGGATGCGGTCCAGGACATTCCACTGAGAACTGGCGGAGGTCCATGGGGAATTGACAGGCAGAAAGAAGGGTGCTCTAGGGGCCGGAGAGATAGTACAGTGGGTAGGGCATTTGCCTGGCACTCGGCTGACCCGCGTTTGATCCCCGGCATCCCATAGGGTCCCCCAAGCACAGCCAGGAGTAATTCCTGAGTGCAGAGCCAGGAGTAGCCCCTGAGCATCACTGGGTGTGACCCAAAAAGCGGTTGCCTTGCACACTAAATCAGCGCAGACAAATCTCTCGGTCCCTACCTGCCCCCAGGAGCACCTCCCTCTTCCTCTGGCCGCGTCTCTCCAGTCCTAGCACTCGTCGTCCGCCCAGGCCCGGGGGTGTGGGGGGGATGGCAGAGCTTCCCGTGGGACCCTCCGCTGCTGGCTCCTTCGCGTCACTTCCCGGCCCTCAGCATAGCCGCAGCCCCCCTCAGCCTAGAGCAGCCTCCCCCTCGTATGTGACCCCCCCATAACTTGAGTTCCTCCCCCCAGCATCTGACTTCACCCGTTAGCATCTGGCCTCCCTCTGTGGCATCTGACCTCTCCATAGTATTCTTCCTTTCCATAGCACTGGCCGTCCCATTGCCCTCATCACACACACACACACACACACACACACACACACACACACACACACACACACACTTCAGTCTTCTTTTCTTCCTCTTATTGGGACCTTGACCTTTGGCAATGGGCCCTTCCTCTTCAGCCGAAAAGAGCTTCTCCTGTCTCCCAGCAGAAGGAAATTCAGGCTCCAGGAAAAGTTAAAAAAAAAATCCCCCTGGCTTCCCCCAGGCATTGTCCCCAACCCCTTCCTGAAACATGTAAGGCGCCTGGACACAGTGCTCTCTTCCTTCTCTTTGAGACTGTACATCCACACCGTGTTCTCCAAAGTTCTTCATCATACACTTGTTTCGGGTATTCAGTGTCCCGAGACCAGCCCCACCTCCAGAGCGCCCTTCCCTCCGCCATTGTCCTAGTGTCCCACTCCCTGCCCCTCAAACACCCCCCACACACACACACAACACACACACACACACACACACACACACACACACACACTCCGCAGGCTCAAAATACTTTATTTTATATTGCTTTTTACAACAAAATGGTAAGAGGAAAAATTGTGGAAACTGTTTTATCACTGTGGGGGTTGTTCAAATCTGGGGCTGTTGTGTGCTGTGTCGTGGCTAGCTGAGCCTTCTGCGTCTTGGCGTTCACTTTCTGAGCTTAGTTAGCGTCTGTGCCACTTTCCCCATCCCGTCCGCCGTGGTCCTACTGGGCTGTCGGTACTGTAGAATTTGGAGGTGTCACTTGGCCACGTTGGCTGGAGCGATAGCACAGCAGTAGGGCATTCGCCTTTCACGTGGCCGACCCGAGTTCGATTCCTCTGCCCCTCTCGGAGAGCCCGGCAAGCTACTGAGAGTATCACGCCCGCACGGCAGAGCCTGGCAAGCTCCCTGTGGCGTATTGGATATGCCAAAAACAGGAACAAGAAGTCTCACAATGAGAGACGTTACTGGTGCCCGCTCGAACAAATCGATGAGCAACGGGATGACAGTGACAGTGACTTGGCCACGTATGTGCCCTTGGGTTCCACCGACCTGGCATCTCTCCCGAGGCCAGCCGTGGAGCTGAACCGTGCACCCGGTGGCAGCTGTGTGATCTGGGCGTGACTGCTGGGGCTTCCAGCACCATGGGGGCCGGGGTAGGGGTGTGCAGAGGGGGCCCTGGGGGAGGCCGCCCACCCCCACCCTGAGAAAGCCCCCAGACTCTTCGCGCTGAGGACCGCTATCCCTGGGAGTTCTGCCGGCTTGGCGTCTCTTCAAAGATCAACCGTGACGCTGGGCGCTTCGCATGGGGGTGGCTGTGGGGTGTGGGTGCGGCTGCGGGGCCTCAGCCCACTCCCCTCCGGTGGTGGCCCACAGCGTTCAGCCCAAAGACCCGCTAGGCGTGAGCTTCATCGGCTTGGCATCTCTTCCGAGATTATCTGTGAAGCCAGGTGGCGGCTGTGGGGTGTCCACGCCACTTCCTTCTAAAGGTGTGCGCCAGTCACAGCCCCTCTGGGACCCGGGCAAAGGTGTGTGCCAGTCACAGTCCCCTTAGGGCCCGGACTGCCCTTCGAGGTAGGAAGGAGGGTGTTGATAGCTAAGTACCAGGAACAACAATAGGAAGAAAAGGGTTGGACAGAGAAGCAAAGCTTGTCTACCCCAGGGTGAAAGGAGCTGAGATTTATTTTCGGGAAAGAAAAAGGAGAGGGTGGAAGAGAGAGAGAGAACAGGAGAGAGAGAGAGAGAAAAGAGAGGGAGAGAGGGAGAGAGAGAGGAGAGAGAGGGAGAGGGAGCAAGGGAGAGAGAGGAGAGGAAAGAGAGACAAGAGAGGGGAGAGAGAGAGAAAGAGAGGGAGAGAGAGGGGGAGAGAGGGAGAGAGAGGGAGAGAGAGAGGGAGAGAGGGAGAGGGATAGGGAGAGAGAGGAGAGAGAAGAGAGAGCGAGAGAGAGAGAGAGAGACAAGAAAGGGGGGAGAGAGAGAGAGAAAGAGAGGGAGAGAGAGGGAGAGAGAGAGAAGAGAGCGAGAGAGAGACAAGAAAGGGGGGAGAGAGAAGGAGAGAGAGGGAGAAAGAGAGGGAGAGAGAGAAAGAGAGAGGGAGAGAGAGAAAGAGAGAGAGAGGGAGAGAGAGAGAGAGAGAGAGAGGGAGAGGAAGGCGTGTGTGAGTCATTCCACATCCCCACCCTGGGAAAAAGTGCGCCCGTGAGTCAGGGGGAAGAAATGTCCAGGCGAGCGCTGAGCCGGGATAAGATCACTTTTGATCTCAGCGGCCCCGTGCGCCCTGGTGTTTACCTCCGATTTTCTCAGCTTTGAAGCTGCCTGCTTATTCACAGCCCCGGTGCTGATTAAGGCCGCGGCAGCGCCGTGGGGAGGGCTTTGTGAGGAGTTTACCCGGGGCTTTCTGAAGATCCTCTCATCTTAAGACAAAGCCTGGCTTCACACCACGCGGGGTGCGCCGAGGTTTCGCTCAACCCATTCACCCAGCAAAGATTGATTGGGACCCCCGCCCCCCACCCCCACATGCCAGGCAGCGGGCTGGGGCCTCAAGGATCAACACGCCAAGCGCAGGGCCGGCCTCTTACAGCTCGTCACAGTCTTCTGCAGGGGGCAGCCCAACTTTCCAGAAGGAGTCACTGTGTTAGCTCTTGCGGGCCAGGTCCGTGTTTTTGCTTGTTTGTTTGTTTGTTTGGGCCACAGACCTCTTAAGAAACAGCATACAAGTAGATGGTCATGGAGAGTGTCATGCTAAGTGAAATGAGTCAGAAAGAGAGGACAGGGGCTGGAGTAGATAGCACAGCGGATGGGGCGTTTGCCTTGCACGAGGCCGACCAGGGTTCGATTCCCAGCATCCCGTATGGTTCCCTGAGCACCGCCAGGCGTAATTCCTGAGTGCAGAGATAACCCCTGAGCTTCGCCGGGTGTGAGCCAAAAGCAAAACAAAAAAGAGAGAGTGACAGACAGACAGTGACTTCACTCGTTTGTAGAATATAAAGTAACATGAGACTGACACCTAAGGACAGTAGAGATAAGGGCCAGGAGGGCCGCCCCACGGTTTGGAAGCCGGCCTCACGTGCTGGGGGGAAAGGCAGTTGGGATGGGGAAGGGACCACTAACTAGGTGATGGTTGGAGGGATCGCTCAGGATGGGAGATGTGTGCTGAGAGCAGACTAAGGACCAAACGTGATGGCCTCTGAGTACCCGTATTGCAAACCATAACGCCCATAAGTAGAGAGTGATGAGGAATGTAGCTGCCACAGAGGCAGGAGGTGGGATGGGGTGGGGTGGGGTGGGGTGGGGGTGGCGGAAGGGATACTGGGAACATTGGTGGTGAGAAATGTGCACTGGTGGAGGGATGGGTGCTGCATCATTGTGTGACTGAAGCAAAATCACGAAAGTTTGTAACTGTATCTCATGGTGATTCAATAAATGAAAAGAGAAAAAAGAAAAGAAGAGGAAAGGAGGGTAGAGGAGGGAGGGGAGGGGAGGGGAGGAGAGGAGAGGAGAGGAGAGGAGACGAATCCAGAGAGATTAGGACCAGCCTCACATCTTCCCTACCCCACCCCTGTATTTCTGGCCAGTGGAGGTCCAGCTGGATAGAGGAGGGTGGGAGGGGGGGTTTGTTTGGGCGACATTCAGCTGTGCTCGGGGCTTTTTCCTGGCTCAGGAATCACTCCTGGCGGGCCTCAGCGGACCATCTGGGGCACCAGGAATCGAACCCCATTGCCTTGCATATAAGGCAAGTACTCTGCCCTGCTGTACTACCTCTTGGCGCCTCGCTGGAGTTTGGGAACTGAGAGCCTTCCCTTAAATCACTCAACATGGAGAACGGTTTCCTCTCTGTGAGCTCCAGCCGCCAGCAGGGGGGGGGAGTCCCTGTTGCACCCCAACCAGTGGCAGGAACCCAAGAAAGAATCCACCCAGAACCAGGCACTGCGGCTTCTCCATTGCTGCTCCTCCATTGTCATTATGAAACGCTCACTCGGGGACTGGAGAGATGGTGCGGTGGGTAGGGCGCTCGCTTTACTCACGGCCCACCCGGGTTTGGTCCCCAACACCCCCGAGCCCACCAGGAATGATCTCTGAGCGTAGAGCCAAAATAAACCCTGAGCACTACCAAGTGTGGCAAAAAAAAATTAATTTTGATAAACTGTGTACTTATGTGCTATTAGTCAACATTATTCAGATGATTGGGCTGGAGTGATAGTGCAGCAGGTAGGATGTTCGCTTTGCATGCGGCTGACCCAGGTTCAATTCCTCCGCCTCTCTCGGAGAGCCCGGCAAGCTACCGAGAGTATCTCGCCCACATGGCAGAGCCTGGCAAGCACCCCGTGGTGTATTGGATATGCCAAAAACTAACAAACAATTCTCACAATGGAGAGAGATTGTTACTGGTGCCCGCTCGAGCAAATCGGTGAGCAACGGGATGACAGTGACAGTGGCAGTGATTTGGATGATTCTATGCATCTTGCCTTTACATTGATTGGTTTTGTTTGTTTGTTTGCTTGCTTGCTTTTTGGGTCACACCTGGCATTGCACAGGGGTTACTCCTGACTCTGCACTCTGGAATTACTCCTGGCGGTGCTCGGGGGACCATATGGAATGCTGGGAGTTGAACCCGGGTTGGCAGCATGCAAGGCAAACGCCCTACCCACTATGCTATCGCTCCAGCCCCTACATTGATTCTTTTTTTTCTCCATTTTCTTTTATTGGTGAATCACCGTGAGGGTAGTTACGGATTTACATATTTCCGTGCTTGTGTTTGTGTGTGTGTTTCAGTCATACAATGCTCGAGCACCCGCCCTACATTGATTCTTTAATTCGTCTTATAAATGAATATAAAATTTAAACTCTCAACCTATGAGAAAGTACGGAGAACTCTACCACGCTGAACTTAAGTATGCCGTTGCTAAAGTGGGTGAGTGGAGGTCCGAGTAATAGTACAGCAGGTGTGGCATTTGCGCCTGGCACGCTGCCAGCCGGGATTCCAATCCCTGGCATCCTCCGTGGTCTCCTGAGCACCACCAGGAGTAATGTCTGAGTACAAAGCCAAGAGTAACTCCAGAGCACTGCTGAGTATGCCCTCTCCCCAACCCCCCAAAAAGGGGGTGGTTTTTCAAAGGAGCAATAACTGGGTGGATTTCTGGAAGATCAGTCATCGCTGTGCAGCCCCCCTCCCCCTCCCCACCTGAGGGTCATGTACGTGCTCCAGCTGGTTGGTTCCGGTGAGATCATTTTCCTGCTGGGAGGAATCAGCTCTGCACTTGGAACGATTATCCCAGCGACAGCAGCACAGGGCGGCTAGGACATGCGCTTGAGAGTTTGCCGGAGATCAAATCAGGGCTCACCTCAGCAGGTTGTCAGAAGGATCAAACATTTACGCACACGTCGAGTATCACCTGGCGCGTGAGAAGTGCTCGGTAAATGTTTGCGAACATTTAAATGGTGCTACTAAGGTTAAGTAGTAACATGACCTCATACGGAGAGCGAAAGGAATGGGCTCAAGTTTTCCACGGCTTTTCTACGGTTAACAGGAAGGGCCCGAGAGCCGGTACCGTGAGAAGACACCTGCCTTGGCACACACCGCTGACCCTGAATCAGTTCTTAGCGCTACGCATGGTGGGTCGCCCCATCCCCACCAGGAGGGAGCCCTGACGACAGAGCCTGGAGTAAATCCTGAGCACAGCTATGACCCAAAAATATATTTTTTTTAAAAAAAAGAGGATTTTGTTTTCCTCAAGTCAAAATCTGGGATCCCCGGTGCAGGATTGTAATATATTCCTGACAGCCTCTCAGTCATAGGCAAGGTCATTTTAGAAGCTCAGGAGCAACCTTATTTTTCTTTTTTGGGTCACACCTGGCGATGCACAGGGGTCACTCCTGGCTCATGCACTCAGGAATTACTCCTGGTGGTGCTCAGGGGACCATATGGGATGCTGGGAATCGAACCCGGGTCGGCCTCGTGCAAGGCAAACGCCCTCCCCGCTGTGTTATCGCTCCAGCCCCTCAGGAGCAATTTTTAACCTCACTCGGGATCACCCATCTACGAGAACAAAGAAGGAGGAGACAGGGCGCATCCTGCCTGGATCCTCCGTCAGAGTTGGGACATGTCTCCTGCCGAATTCCAGGAGTGATGGAAGGAAGGGGTCAGGGGCAGTCAACCAGCAAATGGCTCACGCAGTTTTCTGCAGCAGGTGTGAAAAGTGGAGTCAGACAAGCAAGAGAAACTGTGAGTCTTCCCCAAAGGGCTCTCGGGGTTGACGTGACCCCTGTCAAGTACTTGAACACCAGGAAACCTAGTCAGAGCCCAGCTTCCTCCCCGCTCAGGCCCACACCACAGCAAATCATTACATCGGTTCCATCAAGTCAAATTAAAAAAAAATTTTTTTTAACTTTTTTGGGGGCCAAACCTGGTGCTCAGGGCTTAACTCAGGTTCTGTGCTCAGGGTCTCTCCTGGCAGGGTTCATCCCTATGGGTGCCAGGTTGAACCTAGGTCAGTTGTGTGCAAGGCAAGTGCCCCACCCACTATATACCCTCTCGGACCCCACGTTAAAATTTTTAAGTAGGAGAATACCCTTGCTTGATTAAGAGAGAAAGAAGGAATGTAAATAACAAGGAACAAAACACCTGTTAATTCAGAAATTACCCAAGAAATAAGGGCAGGGTTCAGACAGACTTCAGTTCTTGATGACAAACAGTTCTCCACAAGACCTAATTATCTGCAAATTCTTTGATAATTCTCTCTTTCAAGGAAAAAGGCGGGGGGGAATCAAAAAGAACAAAGGACTGTATTTACCAGTGGTAGGACATTAGACAGAGTTGAAATTCGATCTGTTAGCATTTTGAAATCAGGGCCGACAGACCAAAAGATGGCAGAGATTGAAATTCCATTCAAAGAAACAAAAACAGGAAAATAATAACAGCCAAGGAAACGGAGTGACCAGACCAGAGGAAATCAGAATTGAAATGGAAGTGTGTATAATAGTGATGAGGAAAATCTCCACGACAGTCGGAGCAACACAGGCAAATTGAGAAAATTGTCATGATGGAAAATCACTAAAGAAGAATCAACATAGGCAGAGTCCGTGTTCCTGAAGAAAGGAGCAGAACAGTCTTATATAATATGAACATCTCTAATGATCATACGAACCTTCAGACAGGAGAAATGTTCTTCAAAGAATCAAAAAAAAAAAGTGGGGGAGGCATCCACAACATCACAGGAAAGTGATCGGAATGATACGGCATATCCTAGTGAAGCTAAGAACCTGGGAAAAGGAAACGTCATGGACACCCTAGCAGAGAAAGTCACGTAAACCTAGGAAAAGATGAGCCCGTCACCAGACTCCCCCAGCACCGTGGAGGATGCCAGGAGCACTGGGGAGTGGACCCAGAGTTCTGGCAGAACCACCACTTTGCACATCTCCAGAGTCCAGCTCCTGGTATGGTCGACCCCGCATACTCATGGCATAGCTGCAAGGGGTTACTCCTAACTCTGCACTCAGGAATTACTCCTGGCGGTGCTTGGGGGGACCATCTAGGATGCTGGGAATCGAACCCGGGTGGGCCGCATGCAAGGCAAACGCCCTACCCGCTGTGCTATCGCTCCAGCCCCACGTGTGATGGTTTTTGAATTCCTACCGGCCAGGAGAGGAATGCAGGCACGGCTGCAGCCAGCCACCAAGGAAGACACGGTCAGTCACATTCCTTCCTCCTGCCTGGGCACACTCCTCCAAGGACACACCTCTCTGCCTTCCTCATGTGATTCTGTCGATCTCGTAGATGTGACAAGATCTCCACGTTCCTTGTCAGCTTTACAAGATCTACAGAAACTTGTTGCCTTTCTGGAACTCTACAAATCTCTACCTTGTCGATGTTCCCGGGCTGAGTGAACTGAGTCTCGGCTCTTCCCTAGGCCAGCCTCGTCCTGACCCTCTGTGAGTCAGCTCCGATGGTCTCCTGGAAGCAGAGGGAAACTCGGGGATAAAGACACACACATCTGCAGTTCCTGGGTTGGAACATGCCGGAACAGAGTGTGAATTTGCAGCGGCTAAGTCTGGGATCCTGTGAGGAGCTCAGAGGCACTGTGTTTCCCTCACCCCCAGAGACTTGCTATGAATTGTCCTCAGAGGGCTGGTGTTGCATGGCCATGAGCTGCATGGTGGCCCTCGGTCTGACCAAGGGCGGAGGGTTGGCGGAGCACACGCAGGCCTGAAGAGAAGGGGCAGGCCTAGGACCGCTCCAGTGCTCATTCGGAAGAAGTCGTTTCTCCTCAGAACTGTCTGTCTATCTGTCCCGGACTCACCGAGGAAGGTGCCTTTTCCAATTTGTGAGCATGTTTCTGTGGTGGGGAGATATAATTGTGGTGGGATTGGTGTTTGAAAATCAAAGGTAATGAAATACTGTGAACTACTTTATCACTGTATCACTGTCATCCCGTTGCTCATCGATTTGCTCGAGCAGTTTGAACGACTATGAAATAAAAAAATTATGAAAAAATAAAAAGAATATAAACAAAAGTTTGATTTGTTACACAAGAGAGAGAGAGAAAAAAATAAGCAAATTTCCTCTTTCTTCATCTTTATTCCTGGGTATCAGACCACACAGAACTCAGTCCCCTTGCACTAAAAACCGTACTGGAAGTTCTTGACTTCAAAAATCACTGTTTCCAGGACAAAGACAATAAAAGCTAAGCTTTCTTTCTCTCTCCTTTTGCTTCAGATAACCTACATACGACAAGAATATGAAACGAAGTTCAAAGGGCTGATGCCGGCCTCCCTGAGACAGGAGTTAGAAGACACCATCTCCTCCCTGAAGTCCCAGGTAACTGCGGGATCAGCCCATTTCTCTGGATTCTAACAGGAAACTTGCCTATGAGTTTGGTTGGAAGTTTCTCCCGGAAATTAATGTGATGGCAAACCCTAGTTGGTTCGGTGGAACAATTTTTTTTTAGGTCAGACCAGGTGATGCACAGGGGTTACTCCTGGCTCTGCACTCAGGAATTACTCCTGGTGGTGCTCTGGGAACCATATGGGATGCTGGGAATCGAACCCGGGTTGGCCGTATGCAAGGCAAACGCCCTACCCACTGTGCTATCGCTCCAGCCCCTTCTTTTTTTTAATATAGGAGTGGGCAGAGCGATAGCACAGCGGGTAGGGCATTTGCCTGACACATGGCCAACCCGGGTTCAATTCCTTCGCCCCTCTCGGAGAACCCAGCAAGCTACCAAGAGTATATCGCCCGCACGGCAGAGCCTGGCAAGCTCCCCGTGGCATATTCGATATGCCAAAAACAGTAACAACAAGTCTCACAATGGAGACGTTACTGGTGCCCGCTCGAGCAAATCAATGAGCAATGGGAGGACAGTGATGTGCTATATATTATAGGAGTACTGCTTTTTATTCAGCCATTGATTAGGCTGATTGAATCGGGCATGAACTCCACATTACTTTTTTTTCTTTTCACTTGAATCACCATGAGATACAGTTACAAAGCTTTCATGTTCAAGATTCAGCCGGGCAATGATCGAACAGCCATCCCTCCACCACTGCACACTCTCCACCACCAGTGTCCCCAGTATATCCTCCCTCCCAACCCATCCCAGTCCTCACCCTGCCTCATGGCAGGCAACTTTCCCAATACTCTCTCTCTACTTTTGGGCGTTACGTTCTGCTGGAATTGTCCCACCACCATTCAAGCCTGCCTGCCAGGGGCAGATGCTAGGCCATTTGTTGTCCGTTGCTCAGTTTGAATATCTTGGGTGCCGCAGCCGCGTGCTTCTAGATTGGAGTCCTAGATTGTAGATGGTCGGGTTCCACAGACATTTCCGTATGTCACTAATCCATTTTGGGGTTCAACTGGGCATCTCTGGGCCAGGGGCTGTTGGTGTGCTAAGATGGAGCCCGGAGGCACATTGTGGGGCTGACAGCCAGGCTGATGAGCGGGCAGGGAGCCGGGGAGGGACAGCCCAGCACCTCTGCCGCCGGGCGACATGGAGATTCAGTCCTGGAACCCGCATACCTGGGCCTTGCGTGTGGAAGCTCTTGGTCTCTGGGATTCCATCGGGAGTAGGCAGGGAGACTGCACCCGCTCCATCGGGGGTAGGTGGGGCAAATTTATGTCTGACTGTGGCATTATTTTACACAATTTTTCCTTCCAAATACAATAACTCTTCTTAAGAGTCTCTGGAAAACACCCGTGGGCTGGAGAAGACCGGCGGTGGCCAGCTGAATGTGTTTCCTGTGCACTGTCCCTTCCAGCCCCCCACTCTGACCTGGGCCGCCCACCCCTGCGGTGTCCCTAGGCCCGTGCTGAGGTGCTGAGCCAAGGAGGTGGCACGAGCTTAACTTACAGCTCTTTCTCTCTGGGGGACTTTCGAGGGCTCTTAGAGATGCAAAGGCGCATGTTCAAATCCAGGCAGAATGACGGGCAGCTCTGCAAACAGCTAGGGTCCATACACCTCACGGAAATGGATAGGTCTTGGTCTCGTTCATGAATTGAAAAAAAAGGTTGATTTGAAGGTAGATATTTCTTGGGGCTAGAGAGATGGGACAGTAGCACTTCCCTGACATCTCCCTGATCCTGGTCTGGTTCGAATCCCAGGGTCCCTTGAGCACTGCCAGAGGGTACCACTGAGCACTGAGCTAGGAGCAGTCTCTGAGCACCATTGAGTAGAGTCCCCAAACCAGATATATACATATATATTGTATATAGGCTGGAGCAATAGCACGGTGGGTAGGGCGTTTGCCTTGCACGCAGCCGACCCAGGTTCGATTCCTCCATCTCTCTCAGAGAGCCCGGCAAGCTACCAAAAGTATCTTGCCCGCAGGGCAGAGCCTGGCAAGCTCCCTGTGGTGTATTCGATATGCCAAAAACAGTAACAAGTCTCACAATGGACACGTTACTGGTGCCCGCTCGAGCAAATTGATGAACAACGGGACGACAGTGCTACAGTGCTACCATTATTATCATATATATTGTTTTAATTTTAAAAAATTTAGATGACTGCTTCTTTAAAACTCCCTGCTTAGGTTTTGTTCTATTTACATCTTAAAATACCTTTTATGTGTCGCAACATGTATTTTTTTTTTAACCATTGCTCGTTTTTTCAGACAGTGTTTGAACTCAGACTTGAGAAAGCTCCACGCAGTCCCACTTGTAACACACTTTGCAATTTCAGGCAAGCCCTTTCTTTCTGCACGTCCCCCGGAGAGAGTGCTGTGCGCCCTGGTGTCTGCTCCAGGGTGGGCATTCGGCAGCTGCCCTTGCAGAGGGGGCGAGCGGTGGGGCTTCATTCCGCCCGCAAGAGAGACCGGCCACGGGCCAGATGGCACGTGGAGCGCCCCGGAGTCATCCCTCTTACACGCCCCGCAGTAAAGGGTCTCCCCTCTGAAAACTGGGGTGCTCATTTGCCGTTGCTCCTAGAGGCTAAGCCAGATTGGCCGGGCTGCCTCTTTTAGTGCGGGAGATTGTCAGCATCGGAAGGGGCTCTCCTGGGGCACCTTTATAGGAATCGTTTTTTTTTTTTTTTTTTTGCTTTTTGGGTCACACCCAGCGATGCTCAGGGGTTACTCCTGGCTCTGCACTCAGGAATTACTCCTGGCGGTGCTTGGGGGACCATATGAGATGCCGGGGATCGAACCCGGGTCGGCCGTGTGCAAGGCAAACGCCCTACCCGCTGTGCTATCTCTCCGGCCCCCTAGGAATTGGGTTTTGTGGGCCAGTGCGACCGTACCCAGAGGGCGTGGCCAACCCCGGGTTTGATTTCCCAGCACCAGGTGTGGTCCCAGGAGACCCACCAGGAATGATCCCTGAGCACAGCCAGGTATGGCCCCTCCAAAGAAACAAACCAAAAATAAATTAATAATAATAATTATTATTATTAATTATTATTGTTAACAATAATAATAAAAGGAGCTATTTTTGTTTTGTTTTCAGGGAAAAAAAGAATGGCGGGAGGGAGGAGAGAGGGAAGGAGGAGGGTCAAGGGAAGAGAGAGGAAGCCGCTTCTGTTCTCACCTATCCTTTCATACCGTCCCTCTCATTCCTCTCATGCCATCCCAAAAGCCACCTCGACCTCCTACACGGGACGCTGGCCTGGAGAGGGCGGGCGGCCACCGGTGTGAGGGCCGGGGCGTCGGCAGCCGCTACCTGGAGGAACCCCGGGGCCCGAGAGCGAGCGGAGTCGGGTTGAAAGCGCAGGTGCCGTGTTTTCTCCACGCGGCTGGAATTCTGATTGCGGAGCTGGGCGGGGGGGAGGGGCGCTGAGTCCACGTGAGTGAGTGAGGTCTGCGTCTGCGGGAATGACCCAGTGTCCCCCCCCCCCCCCCGGGATCTGGGAGCTCTGGGCTACTGTGAACCCAGTCGGGGGGTGGGGAGGGGGGGCGGCAGAGGGGGCCTCTGGGCCGGGTCCCTGCGGACAGGACAGTGCGCCTCTTCCCTCCGTTTCCTCTCCCGCCCGCCCGCCAGCCCTTGCTCGCTCTCTCTCTCTTGCATAACTTCATTTTGGAACCAGCCGTTGCCATGGTTTCACTGCAGGCCAAAAAAAGGCAAGAGTAAACTGCTGGCAAGCCGTCAGCTCCTCCGACTCTTGCTTTGCGTTCAAGACACAGCAGAGAGCCAGAGAGAGACGATGACAGGGGGCTGGCAGGGGGGCGGGGGGCAAGGCACGTCCCTGGCATGCAGGCCAGCCGTGCTTAGCTCCCCGGCTCTGAGCACCAGCAGGAGGAATCCCTGAGCTCAGAGCCAGGAGTCACCCAGACCACCCACCCCGCAAAAGGAGACCGCGTCTACCTGCTCGCACCTGGTGGTGGGTACTTGGGATTCTCCACCTGATACACAGACAGCTTTAAGAGTACAAAGATTCTGGGGCTGGAGCCATGGCACAGCGGGGAGGGCGTTTGCCCTGCACGCGGCTGACCCGGGTTCGATCCCCAGCATCCCATAGGGTCCCCCCAGCACCACCAGGAGTAATTTCCTGAGTAACCCCCGAGCATCGCCGGGTGTGACCCAAAATGAAAAACAAACCCACAACATCCATAGTCTGTGTCTGTGGCCCCCAGGTGGCCCCGCAGTGGCCAAGGTCCCCAGAAGGCAGGCGTCCCTGGCGCAGCCACGCCCCGCGCCCTTCCCCAGAGAGAGAACTGGGGCAGCGGTGCCCAGTGACCATCTCCCTGCCCAGGAGCACGCAGAGTAGAGGCAAGATAGAAGGTGGAGCACGAAAGGCCGGGCAAGGAGCACTTCCGGCAGGCCCAGAGAGCAAGGGGCGGGCAGCGGGCGGCTGGCGGAGGGTGCAGGGGGAGCTGTGGAAAAGTTTTGCAGGGGTGAGGTAACGGTGGGTGGGAGTCAGGTAGCCAAGCAAGGGCCTGTGCCACGGGGCAGTCGGGTGGGAAGGAAGAGGGCATAGGAGGGGTGAGGGGGGTGGGGTGGGCACAGAGATCGGGGATCTCTCCTGGAGGTGCTCAGGGACCGTCTGAGGCGCTGGGGTTCAAACCCGGGCTGGCTGCGTGCCAGGCAAGCGCCCTACATGCTGTGCGTGTCTCTGTGGCCGAGGGTCAAGAGTCAGAAACGGCCTTGGGCCTGCCAGGAACCCTGGGGGTGCTGAACGGGGGGGGGGGGCACTCTCTGGGGGGCACTCTCTGGCCACGTCCGCCTCTCCTCACGCCGCGTGTCTCCTCCAGGTGAACTTCCTTCAGAAGCGAGCGTCCATCCTGCAGGAAGAGCTGACCACCTACCAAGGCGGGAGGTAAGGCCCCGGGCGGGATCGCTGCCCCCCTCGGACCCGGGTCGCCAGGTGCTCTAGGGAGAGATCCGGACGGAGCGTCAGTGTGCAGGGCGCGGGGGATGCTTTTTTAAAAAAAATTTTTTTTTGCTTTTTGGGTCACACCCGGCGATGCACAAGGGTTACTCCTGGCTCTGCACTCAGGAATCACCCCTGGCGGTGCTCAGGGGACCCTATGGGATGCTGGGAATCGAACCCGGGTCGGCCGTGTGCAAGGCAAACGCCCTCCCCTCTGTGCTATATCGCTCCAGCCCCTGCTTAGTTTATTTTTTATCAGTCCCTGACAAGCCCCCGCCCTGGAAATCAGTGCTCAGGATGGTCCGAGCAAAAGGGGAGACTCGGCCCCCCCCCACTGCAGGCCCCAGGCCAGGACCGGAAGGGGACACGCCCAGTCCCTCCCGGAAGACGCCAGGGGACACTCCGGGGCAGCTGCTGTCGTCCACCACCTGGAGGCCTGGCCAGACACCAGGGGAAATGGCTCGAGGGTGTCGCACTCCTCCCTGGGTCACCCGTGCCCCCGGCCTGTGAGGAGGCCCTTGCCGGGGTCCCCAGCACCCGCCCGACCCTCCTCATGGTGTCCTGCAGGGGTGCGGCCCTGCAGCCTTCAGCACAGACAGACGGAACCACAGCGGACAGGGAGAGGGAACCAGGGGGAAGGCGCTTGCCTTGCGTGCTGCCCACCCAAATTCCGCGATGCTGGACCTGCCTAGACTTCCCCCGGCAGCACCGGGAGTGACCTCAGCACAGAGCTAGGAGTGAGCCCTGAGCACCCGGGGTTGGGGGGGCAACCCCCCTCCCCCACGCACACAAAAGAAAAAAAAAAAGATGACACAGCTCTTGGGCCAGGGCGACGGATCGATTGATGGATCGTGCAGGCGGGAACACACTTGTCTCGCCCGCAGCCATCCCCGGCTCCACATCTGGTCCCCCTGAGCACCCCCGGCAGTGATCCCTGAGCACAGAGCCCGGAGTTACCCCCAGAGCACCGGAACTGCTCTTTCGGCCTTGAGCTCAAGGGGCCCGGCGTCCCCCTCTCCCACCGGCGGTGTGCTTGGCCCAGCTGGGACCCGAGCCCTGACTGAGGTGCCCCATGGACATCCGCCCCCCCCAGACACCCTTTCTGATCCCCCCCCTCTCTGAAACAGAGGGGAGTACCCATGAGCCCCCTGGGACTCCAGAGATAGTCACTGAGCTTGTTGGTCCCCAGATAACTGCACAGAGACGCGAGGAGGAACGCAAGCGCGGACAGACAGCAGAAGCTGACAGCAGCCGGCCTACCCCAGGCCTTCTTCCCACAGGTTTGAAGACGTGGGTGCTGTGAATTGTGAGATCACTGGCATTTCCTTACACAGATGTAATGAGGATCTTAAAAAAAAAAAAGAAAGAAAAAGAAAAAGATGTGTCACTCAGACACCAGTGGGGTGGCTTGATTTGTGTTGGCCTAAGTTATCTTGTTTTTAAAAAAAAAAAAAATAAGAAAAAGAACAACAAAACATTCCTTTATTTCTGATTTCCATTTTGTGTGCGTCTGAGTGTGTGCTGAGAAGCAGTGCTCGCTCGGGGAAAGGAATGCTTTTATTATTTTTTTTATGGCCTTGCTCCTGCTTCCGCAGAGAATTTGACGGGTTCGCAGACGCTCAAAAATCACGTTTGTAGTATCGTGTCGCCCATCGGAAGGTGTTTGTGTTGCTTTTGTGTTCACGTTATTAAAATGTCATTGTGTACTTATCAGTTTTATTTCTACGTTTTTATTGAGCACCTCGTTGGCTAAAAATGTATGGCATGGATGTGGTCACCTGCCCTAGAAAATACTAGCCACGTCGGCGAGTGTACCATGGGGGCAGTCATCTGAATGTCAGGTCAAAGGTGAAATCCATACATAGGGCAATTACTGAAAGGGTCACGTGGTCACCAGACACCAGTCCACAGACTTGTCACATTGGTCGCAGATCTGATTCTGAGACCCCAGAGGCAGGAAGTGTGAGAATTGTGTGCAGGTGCTGGTTTGATGGTGCCTCCCTCCTCTCTCTCTCTGTATGGTGGTGGTTTTAATCATGCGGATCACTTGACACTCCTTCAGAAAGCCTGGCAGGGGGTCGGGGGTGGGCAGAGAGAGAAGCCGGGGGTACCGTGCTTGTCTGCATCCCACCCACCCCCGCTCGAATCCCCCACACTGCATCTGATGTTCCCCCAAGCACCGCCAGGAACCACTTCTTGTTTGCTTGGTCTGGGTTTCGTTTGGGCCACGCCTGCAGGTACTCAGGGTTTACTCCTGGCCCTGCACTCAGAGATCATTCCTGGAGGGACCCTATGGGGGCCTGGGAGTCGAACCCGGATTGGCGGAATGCAAAGCAAGCGCCTGACCTGCTCTACCCCATCTCCCTGGCCCCCAGGGGTGGGGATCGAACCCAGGTTGACTGCAGCAAGGCAAGGACCCTCCCTGCTGTACTACGGCCCCAGCCCCAAGGAGTCACTTTGTGGGGGCTGGGGGGGACGGGGGTCATACTTGTCGATGCTGAGGTCTTCCTCCTGGCTCTGCACTCAGGAGTCACTCCTGGCAGTGCTCGGGGACCGTATGGGGTGCCGAGGGATCAAACCCACGCAAGGCAAGCACCCTCCCCGGGGGTCACTCTTGAGCACAGTAAACGGGAAAAGACCCTGAGCTCAGCCAGCCCCCGCCTCCCCGAATCATCCCACCCTCCTCCTTTCCACCCCCCACCCCTGCAAAAATCCAATAGGGGAGCTTCAGAGGCGCTTTGACCGGGTCCCCTCGTCCTGGGCTGGGAGCCGGACCTTGCTCCCATGAGGCAGATTCCAGGCCCCGCCCACGTGCCCCCCAGCCGCTCTGCTGATGGGTCCACCCTGGCTTGCAGGGGAAACTGTTCCTGGCGAGGAGACGCGTGCACGGCATCCCTTGACTGCAGGGCAGCTCGGGCACCAGCTCCCCGAGACACTCGCCGGAGAGCGGGGCCGTGGGCGGGGCCCCGGGCGTGTGGTTTACTGGAAACATTTATTTATACTTTTTCCGAATTCTTTTCTCTTTCCCAGGCCCTTCACTGTTCACTGTTGTTCACTGCCCGGGGATTAATGGCCCTCTTTGGTGTAGTGTGTGTGTGTGTGTGTGTGTGTGTGTGTGTGTGTGTGGTGTGGGGGGGTGGCGGGGACTAACGGGAACCCAGGGATGAGAAGGAAGTGGGACCCCAACTCCCACTCCCATTCGGGTCCCCGGGGCTCTGGTCCCAGCCGCCTCCTCCACGAATCTCAGTGTCCGAGGCAGGAAGTCAATCTCAGACCACCCGAGAGATCAGATTTTTCCTTGCAGACTCCCACCGAGATGGCAGTGCCCGGCTTCAGGCGGTGTGCTCGGGTGGGAACGGCCCAGGAGACAACCCTCAGGTTTCCGGCCGTTGGCAGAGACCGCGGGAAGCAGCCGGGCAGCACCTGCTCCCGGAGCTCTGCTTCCCGTGAGCGCGTCTCCGCGGGTGCTGGGGAGCCCGCCGGCCAGCCCCCATCCTCCTTACTTCCCGGGTTAGGACACGACACGCTCAAGGGGCCCTTTGCCGTTACCCAGACTCGGTTTCCCTTCCAAAGCGCGTCGTGGTTGACTGTCCGGGAGGAAACGCTGAAGAATCAGGCTCCGCCGACAGGGCCAGGGAGCCGGGTCCGAGAGGGATGGGGGAGGGAGGAACGTGGGGTCGGCATGTTTCAAACTCCTCCCGCGGTTGAGCCCGGAGTCTTCGAGCCCAGCTCCGGGGGCGCGGGGACAGTGCTCCGAGGCCAGCCGTGAGGAGCAGGGACAGTGCTCCGAGCCCAGCTCCGGGGGAGCGGGGACAGTGCTCCAAGCCCAGCTCTGGGGGCTCGGGGACAGTGTTCTGAGCCCAGCTCTGGGGGCTCGGGGACAGTGCTCCGAGCCCAGCCATGGGGAGCGGGCCTCAGCTCCAAGCCATCTCGGAGCCCAGCTTCCTCCTCTCTGGCAGGAAGCCAAGCGTCTGAGTCTGTCCCCCCATTTTGCTCCGTTTCAAGTCGCCGTCATCGTTGGTTTGCTGAGCCTGCGTCACGCCCCCTGCGCCTCGCCCATCCCAGTGTGTCACTGTACCCGGGAGTGGGCAGGCGACGGGAAGCCCTTTCTTCTCCCTGGGCGGTGTTACCCAGATGTGGGGGCCGGCAGGAGGAGGGGACCTTATTGCTAGCTCCAGCCACCGCTAGCGCGAGCCCAAGTCTCACCCAGTGCACTGGAGTCTTGACAAGGACCCCAGCTCCAAATCACAAGCCGTGTGTACAGGGTTCAGAGTGAAGACGCAGCTTACATATACGGGTCTGTGTTCCGAATCGGCCCTGTTACAACCGGGGTCAGCAATTAGACGAGGGTTAGTAACAGTTTCTAAGGAGGGGACGGTGACCCCCCTCAGAGCCAGACCCAACTGCCCGATTCCTGATTTAGGCAAATTACTCAGCTGGGAGTTTACCAGAAGCTGCAAGTCAGTCCTGCTTTGGGGAAACAGAGACGGAGGCCTCGTTGAGACTTAAGGTTAGCTGTGTCCTGGCATGACGTCAGTTCCGCCCTCACGATCTCTTGTAACTCGTGGGAAATAGCCGACGCTCCGTGTCTGCCCAGGAATGTCCCACGTGAACTGGCCACCTCAGGTAAGGCATCTGCCTGTCACAGTCAGTGGCCAGGAGTTGGCAGAGGCAGGAAAGTGGGTTTGGGGGAACCGTTAGCAGCGCCCCTCTCTAAAAGCCTCCCCACCCACTGGAGGCAGCCAGCCATGGGGGGAGCTGACGTTCTCTGAGCCCAAAGGGCAAGGTCAGACCCTCCGAAACGTTGGGCGGGCAGAAAGTTTCCAAAGACAAAGTCATTTGAATTCTGGTTTCCATGAAAGGAACATCTCTGCTCCCGCTTTCCGCTGCTCTTCAGAAAGGCGTCTCTCCGGAGCCTTGTCATTAAAAGACGGTTTGCCCTTTAAAGTGGGTTATCAAAGGGCATCGAAATTGCAACTTACTGAAACTAAAATGCGTGATCAATTTTAAGTCCGCTCTCCAAAGCCTCCTTCAAATCGGATGTGCTTTTGTCCTGAAGGCCTCTTTGATAAAAACCAAAGA
Source organism: Sorex araneus (assembly GCF_027595985.1). Classification (NCBI taxonomy): domain Eukaryota; kingdom Metazoa; phylum Chordata; class Mammalia; order Eulipotyphla; family Soricidae; genus Sorex; species Sorex araneus. Next base: position 228,396,505 of record NC_073304.1, read on the forward strand.
GGGAGACGTGGTTGGTCCATTCAAAGGAGGAAAAGAAGATTATTAGACAAAACTTCCCACCCCACACCCCGACCATTCAAGGGGCTTTGGGTGATGTCATTAGGAAGCTATGGTGTCGGCGGCCATGAGATTTTTTTTGAACCGTGAAAATGGAAGCGCCTAAATGCTGATTTTCTTCCCCCCTGGTTTCGAGAACGAAAGCCCCGCTCCAGATAACGTTATCCACCTCTCTCGTGAAGGCAGAGATGCATGCGGCCTTCCTAGCACGGGCCTCGTGCCTATAAAAAAAAATCCCCGAATCCCTCACTGATATTCCAGTTCGGTCGGAAGCTCATTCTTCCAGACATTTCCGCTTCAGGCAGAAATTTCCCATCAGCCGAAGGGTTTAAAATCAAAGACCCAAGATTGTGCGGTGGATTTTTGCCGTTTTTAGAACTGAGCAGTGGTCTAGCCATCGGGCTCATGCTCTCATGCCCTCGCCGGGTGTCTGCCGTTTAAGAGGCGTCTCCTGGGGGCTGGAGCAATAGCACAGCGGGTAGGGCATTTGCCTTGCACGTGGCCGACCCGGGTTCGATTCCCAGCATCCCATATGGTTCCCCGAGCACTGCCAGGAGTTATTCCTGAGTGCATGAGCCAGGAGTAACCCCTGTGCATTGCCGGGTGTGACCCAAAATGAAAAAAAAAAGAAAAAATAAGAGGCGTCTCCTGGAGGGCAGCTCCGTGGGCATGAAGACCCGCTCCAAGGGCTGACCCAGACCAGCGCCCGCAAGAGCAGTCCGCTGTGTTTTATTAGAGAACCTAGAGCAATGTGACAGGAACCCTCTGGGCCACACCCCCCTGGCTCCAGCAAGATGGTCGGGGGGAACCGGTACCTGGGTGGAGTCTTCCTTGGGCGCCCATCCTCTGCCCCTCGCTGAGCCTGGCCGTTCAGATCTGCGACCTCGCAGGGCCCCTCAGCACCCAGTTTCCCTCCTTGGACTCGGGTTTGCTCTAACGCGCCCCGGCCAGGCCCCGCTCCGTGGGCCCTGCCCTAAAGCCCTCCTTCTGCGTCGCCCGAGAAAACTCCGGCCACCACGCCCAGAAGTGCTCCTCGGCGTCCCTCGCTCCTTCGTTCCCTCCCCGGGGCCAGTTGCTCTGCCCTGCGCCACCCCGACACCAGCGGGGAGGCCTGGCCCAGGGGTTGGTTTGTACCTTCCCTCTCGGGCCTCACCCACGCAGGCTTCCTGCAGTGCCGTCAGGCCCTGGGCCTGGGTGGCCACACTGGGATCAGGGAGTCCGGATCCCACCGCCCTGGTCCTGATGCCCCCAGGGCAGCTTGGGAAACAGCCTTAGGGATCAAGTCTCCAAGCACCCCCCACCAGGCAAAGGTGCGGAGGCACCCTCGGGAGCAGGCCCAGCAGAGAACCAGGTGCCCAAGGACTGCCCCCCCGACCCCGACATCACCCACTCGGTCCCCTCCGCCAAATTCACTCCTGAACGAGGACTTCAGTCCTAGACATGTCACAGAAACGCTAACCTGTCATCCCCTCTGGGCAAGAAACGTGTCGAACTCATTCTCCTCTGGACGCTTCAACAGCCCATCTGAGGAGAGAATCCATTTTTTTCGGGGCGGGGGGGGGGGGGGAGCAGGGATTGGGGGAGGGGAGCTTAGCAGTGCACATATTCTTACAGTCCTGAGTTCTGGGAAATACTGATTGAGAGCAGCGCCAATCGGGGTGAGCGTGGAAAGCTCCCCGCCGCCCCGGCCCCGGTGGGCCTGTGTTGGCTTCGAGCCACCGCGGGTGTCTGAGGCATCGGGGAATGGCTGGGAAGCCCCAGATCCCGGCTGTTCCGTGAGGCCCCCAGAGCCCCTCTGTTGATTCTTTGGAAAGATAGTAGCGACCACAGTCCAACGTTCCTTTCAACTCTTCCCTCTCGGGGGCTCGGAATGCGTTGTTTACCGTAATTATCCCAGCGAGTCTGTTATTAGAAAGGTCCACCGAAACCAATACCCCGTGCTTAGCATGGCTTTTTTTTTCCCCACCCCCCCTTCTTTCGTGGAAACATCAGGCCCAGGGAAGAATGCGGACTTGATGAGCCTGGGAGGGAAGTTTTCCTGAACCACAGAACACTTAAAAACTACTCAACTAAGGAGGGCCCTCATCAGCCAGGTAAACAAATGAATCAGCCTCCTAATTGCGCCGTTAGCTTTCTCCCTGCTGCTGGCCACCTCTCCCCCGGCCCACTGCCCAGCTCCTGGGTCTCCCCCTGTTCTCAGCTGGCGTGGGGCGGCAGGGGGCACGAGGGGGAGGGGATGCTGATGGCATGTAAGTGAAGCCAGGCAGGTTCCCCGCTGCCTTCTGCCAGCGCTGGGGATTTTCCTGACTGCTGTCCTTTGCCGGATGCTTGGTCCAAGCTGCAGATCACAGGTTTAGCGTCTCTGCAGCACATCCAGGGTTGACGTCCCCGTCTGCGTTTGGAAGACCGGGTGTTTCCCTCCGCTCAGCCCCAGAGCTTTACAGCGTCTGAGGGAGACGGGGAGAGAGTCAACCACAGTTTCCACCACCCTTGTTCCCAGTGTCCCCCCTGCCACCTGCCTCCCCACCCCACTCCCTGCCTCTGTGGCAGGTACCATCCTTCTTACTCTCTCTCTCTCTCTCTGATCTTGGGCATTGTGATTTGCAATATAGCCGCTAAGAGGTCATCGTGTTTGGTCCTTGGTCGACTTTCCTCGCACATCTCCCATCCCGGGCGATCCCTCCAACCGTCATTGACTTAGTGGTTCCTTCTGGGCAGAGAAGTCTTCGCTCCCTAAGTGGCGCTCACCTGAAGATGTGTCCCCGGGGGCCCCCGCCCTTCCCGGCCGTGGCCCCACCCGTGATGTGGAAACCCAGCGCGTTCCTGGCACCAGCCTGTGTGAAATCCCCGTGCCGGGTGCCGACTTGGCCCCGGCCCTGCCATTGTGTTTCGAAGGGAAATATTTACCCAAGCAGGAGGTGAGGTTGCCTCGTCCCCGCGTCTGCGGCCCCTCCTCTGAGTTAAGGATCTGAGGGCCCATTTGCCGCCTGCAGTGAGGGCTCCTGCCGCGTCAGGGAAACGCGCTCTGCCTGAGTTCCCACTTGTGTTATCTGATCTTCAGCTCCAGCGCTTGTATTTATGCATGTGGGCCTGCGAAGGTGGCAGCTGCTAGCGCGTGGGGTGTGTGTGTGTGTGGGGGGGGTGACAGCAACGTCTGCTTTTATTTATTTATTTTTTCCTTTTAGGATCTGTGTGTGTGCACGCGTGCAATTGTAAACCCACGCGGTCAGGCCAGAGATGTGGGCTCTTGACCGGCAGGTGACCACGACCTCTGTTCAATCCAGCCTCACCGGGAGCTACCCCTGGACACAGCCAGCCCCTCAATACCACCAGATGTGGCCCCCCAAAAAAAAAACAAATGTTTGTTCTTTTCCTTAGTTTTTTGGGGGGGGTCACACTTGATGGTGCTCAGGGCTTACTCCTAGCTCTGTGCTCTGGGATCTCTCCCTGGTGGGGCTCCTATGGGGTACCCAGGGTCGAACGCAGGTCAGCCACATACAATGCAAGCGCCTAACCCACTGTACTGTCTCACTCATCCTAAAAAAAAAATTGTAAAACAATTAATAAACACACTTTTAAATCCCATTGCTCCACTTTTTTTTTTTCTTGTAGTGCTGGTGTTTGAGCCAGCTGATTCAGACAGCTGAAACCCAGCCCTCACTGCAGGGCCCACTCTCACACATCATCATCATCATCATCATCATCATCTTCTTCATCATCATCTTCATCATCATCATCCTCATCATCCCGTTGATCTTTGAATTTCTGAAGTCGTCTTAGTAACGTCTTCATTCATCCTAGCCCTGAGATTTTAGCAGCCTCTCTTTACTCATCCTTCCCAACATCATCATCATCCTCATCATCCCATTGATCTTTGAATTTCTGAAGTCGTCTTAGTAACGTCTTCATTCGTCCTAGCCCTGAGATTTTAGCAGCCTCTCTTTACTCGTCCTTCCCAACAGTGCCGCATTGGAGGCTCTTTCAGGGTCAGGGGGAATGAGACCCAGCATTGTTATTGGTTTTGGCATATGAATACGCCACGGGGAGCTTGTCAGGCTCTCCCATGTGGGCAGGAAACCCTCGATAGCCTGCCGGTTCTGCCAGAGGGAGGAAGTAGGCTATAAGATGTCGCGCGGCTGCTTTGCGGCCCCGCGGTTCCGGGAGCTTGCTTTTAAGTCTCAGAGTCAGAGACATTCTTACCCATTTGGCCTAAAAGCAGGTCTTCATCACCCCCTGCATCAGATGAGCTTCCCCGCCCCCATCCCCACCTTTGACCTCTGTCGCACCTGCCGTCTTGCTCCATCTGTGATGTCACTGCCCGCTGCAAGGAGCCTCTTCTCTTTCAACTTGGACGCAGGACCAGCCCTTCAGACCTTCAGTCATTTCGCTCCACCATAAAATCTCCCACATCCCTTTGCAGCGCGGCCTCCAGCCCAGGGCCTGCGAAGGAACTCGACCAGCCCAGCGCACATAGACAAGAAGCTCAGCTTAGGAAAGGAAAACAATCCACCCCCTCCCCCCCACACCCATTTGGATCACAGAGATCTCAGTCTTGGCCCAAGAGCAAGGCCAGATCTCGCGGTACCCCTGGAGGAGCAGAACCCCTTCCGAGGACCAGTTCCCGGGGGAGGCGCTGTTTCCGCTGGGCCCCAGGGAGGATCCCAGATGGACGCCCGGCTCAGGATGCTCTTTCGCCACCCGCCATGCCTGCAAGAAGAAAGGGCATCAGAGGAAGCTCTGGCAGTAGCTCGGAACCTTGCCTATGTGAGGTCCAGGATCCCACCGAAACCCAGATCCAGGTTGTGTTGAAGCTTGGCTACGAAGACAACAGAGTTCCTCTTATTTGGTTGGTTTTTTTTTTTTTTTTTTGGTGGGGAGGTGGACTCAGGTTCGATTCCTCCCTCTGTCTTGGAGAGTCCTGCAAGCTACCGAGAGTATCCCAGCCACACGGCAGAGCCTGGCAAGCTCCCCATGGCATATTGGATATGCCAAAAACAGTAACAACAAGTCTCACACTGGAGACGTTACTGGTGCCCGCTCGAGCAAATCGATGAACAACGGGGACGACAGTGCGACAGTGGTGGGGAGGAGAGGTGTGGGGCCACAGCCAACAGCTATAGGGGCTGTGTGTAGGAGTGACCGCTCCTGACACTCGGGGGCCCATGCAGTGTCGGGGATCAAGTCAAGACCTGCGCCGTGCAAGAAGGAGACTCTCTCCGATGCCACCTCTCTGGTCCCCGGGGCGGGACGTGAGCTTGGGCTCCCAGGGGCCAGGGCATGGGGCTGGGGGAGACTGGCACTGGGCAAACTGTTGGGCCCCAAGAGTTTGTTGTTCCTTATCGTAAAGACAAGAAGAGGAGAGTCCAAAAACGTCCGACGGGAAAGATGCAAGTTGAAGGCCGTCGCGTGCATTTCCCACAGCGCCTCGTTCCGGTCCAGAGAGGATTCTGGCTGGCGCAGGCGGACGAGACGGAGGCCAAGAGGCGTTCGGGAATCGGCCCCAAGGCCCGTCTCTAACAAGATACAAGCAAACCTTGGCACTTCGAGAGTCACACCTCGCCTTTCGCTCCGTCTGCCACAGGATGAGAAGACAGCTGAGCGCCGAGTGCTGGGCTGCAGGGAGCCCCAGGGGAGGTTCTGAGCAGAAGCATCCACACTGGAAATCGCCCCGTGGACAGGGACCCTGGCTTAGAGGAGGCACTAAAGGGCATTTAGAGCCTGGGAGAATTTGGGGTGCTTGCGCCCCGGTCCCCAAAGAGTAACTGAACCACGGGTGAGGGAGACTGCTCTCTGTGATAGACGTGGGCGTGAAGGCGCAGTAGCAGGCTGAGAGGGTGAGCAGAGAGAGGCGACATGCAGCCAGGTGTCTGACCCGGGGTGCAGCGGGACACAGAGGGGGTGCAACACAGAGGACCCAAGCCCCCGGGGGGGGGGGTTCCCACGGTGAAGGGCCTTGTGCCTCCTAGATGGGGACCCAGCCAAGCGCGCTTCCCAGCCCCAGGGTCGCCTTCAGACAGAATCATGGCCCGTGTTCAATTTGATGGAGTGATATTCCCCACCCCCGCCGGGACCAGACGGAACGATTCTTCTGAGCTTGACTGTGTCTGAGCCAACAGCCCAAGAGCTGGAGCCCGGGTTTATGGCTTCAAAGCCCACCCTCTTCCCTTCATTGCCCACCCCTCCGGCAGGCCGCAGCGCACCTGGATACTAGCCGTCCACCTGACCCGGTGGCTGCAGCAGGCAAGTCTTTTGTCTGTTTGCCTTTCCCTCCCTACAGTGGTGCTCTCTCGGGCCAATGTCCCTTCCCTAGGGGCCACAGTCCTTGGGGGTCTGAGGATCTCCAAAGCCGACGAGGCCTCGCCTTGACGGCAGCAGAGCCTGGTGGGTAACGTGCTGTACGGCACCGCAGCTCCGTGTCATAGACCCTCTGATAAGACGTCGGAGGGCCCTGGCCAGAGTCCCCAAGGGCACGACGTGCCAGCCTGCTCTTGGGCAAGAATGGAAGCAGGGGGGTGGAAATTGCCAGAGAGGAGCCCTCGCATCCCTCCCCCGTACCCATACCCTCTGATCTCCAGATAACCCCCTTCCCTGCCCGAGCCCTTCGTGTCCTCTCCCTGAGCTAGAGACATATCCCTCCGGGCAGGAAGAAAGGACCCAGGCTGTGCCACCCCCCCCATAGAATCAAAACTCTCTCTCTCCCTCTCTCTCTCTGTCTCTGTCTGTCTGTCTGTCTGTCTGTCTGTCTGTCTGTCTGTCTGTCTGTCTCTCTCTCTCTCTCTCTCTCTCTCTCGCATCCCGTGTCTTTCCATCATTTGCGAGGTTGGAAGGACCATCCCAGGGGGCCCTTCCCTTTCCCCTGGAAGCCAGCGGGCCATCCTGCACACCAGGCATCCTGGCAGAGGTGCCGGGGAAGCAGGGGGAGAGAAGGAGGGGCAGGGTTGTGCAAGGGCTTGATCTCTATCTCCCGAGCGCTTTGTAACTCGGAGATCGGTGACAAAATCCCAAGATCGGGTAAGAAGGTCTTTAGGCGATGGGAGGAGGGATGGTGACGCCACCAGACAGAGGCTGGATCTCCAGCCAGCTCCCCGGCCCTGGGAAACACCCGGATGACTGGGTTCGGACAGAGCAGAGCTGGCGTCGGACTCTGCTTTCCGCAGCAGGGTCCCTGGAAGCCTCCGGGAGGGACAGGAATGAACGGGTCCCAGATGCCTCGGCCTGCCAGGGAAGCCTGGCGCCTCCCGCTCTCCACGTTTTGGGTGTCCCCGCTGCTAAAGACAGAATCATCTCAGTTTGGGCTGGAAAGGAAACGCAGGGATGGAGCAATAGCACAGCGGGGAGGGCGTTTGCCTTGCACGCGGCCGACCCCAGATCAATTCCCAGCATCCCATAGGGTCCCCTGAGCACCGCCAGGAGTAATTCCTGAGTGCAGAGCCAGGAGTAACCCCTGTGCATCACCAGGTGTGACCCAAAAAGAAAAAAAATTAAAAAATAAGAAGTTATAACAGGGGAAAAGGATTTGGAGACTCTAGTTGAGAAATCAAATGTTTAAAAGGGGCATATTCTAGAACTGTAAATGATATCTGAGATAAACATTTTATTTTGATGGGCTGGACTCAGAGAAGAGATAGTGAAGAAAGTTCAGTCTGCTTAAAAAGAAATCAACAGGAAGCCTCCAATTTGATTTAAAAAAAAAAAAAAGAAAGAAAGAAAAAGAGAGCCCGTATTTGGCAGAAAATGAACAGACTCCCGGTGCTTTGTGTATCAACAATTCTGACATGAAAGCAGGCGTGAGAAACACAAGCCGTGCATGAGCGGAGCCCTGGGCCTCAGCCCCGGGACCACGCCAAAAAGTATAGATTCTTTGGGAAACTCAGACATAAAGAGAACAGTTTTGAAAGCTACCAGAGAAAGAAGGTCCGGCCAGGGGACAGACAAGAGGCTGAGAGTGATTGCCAGCTTCTCCTCAGAGCCCCTGAGGCCTGGAGGCCAGGCAGAGCCTACAGACGGCTGAGGGAGGAAGACGGGCAGCCTCGCTTCAGAGGATTCCTCAAAGTACTTAATAGGAGGCGGCCGTGTGTGTGTGTGCGCGCGCATGCATGTGCGCGTGTGTGTGCGCGTGTGTGTGTGTGTGTGTGCGTGTGCGTGTGTGCGTGTGCGTGTGTGCGTGTGCGTGTGTGCGTGTGTGTGTGTGCATGTGTGTGCGTGTGTGCGTGTGTGTGCGCGCATGCGTGTGCGTGTGTGTGCACGTGTGTGTGCGCGTGTGTGCGTGTGTGTGCGTGTGCGTGTGTGTGTGCATGTGTGTGCGTGTGTGTGTGAGTGTGTGCGTGCGCGCGCGCGTGTGTGTGCATGTGTGTGTGCACATGCTTCGTTCTCAGATTTTTTTCATCACGTCAGTTTTATTTCATGTTGGTTGTCTTTCACAATGTGTATTGGCCCGAGGCACTGTGTCAGAGGGTTTGTATTCTCCTGCAGAAGGCAAAAGATGGGCTGCAGAGAGAGCACGGAGGGGAGGACCCTGGCCTCGCACGTGGCCAACCTGGTTCCACCCCCGGTATCCCACAGGGTCCCCTGAGCCCCACCTGGAGTGATCCCTGAGTGCAGAGTCGGGAGTAACCCCTGAGTACTGCCAAGGGTGGCCCCCAGACCAAAACAAAAAGACCGAGAAAGACCAAGAAAAGTGAAAATAAATGTTTGGGAATGTTTAAAGCTTGGGGGTAGGCGGGGATGGCTGGTTTGTCTGTTCGGTTGCTTGGGTTTTGGTGGGATCACCTACATCCAGTAGAAATAACGAGTGTTCAGTGGGGGCTTGGGGGGCTGTGGGGAGGGCCACACCCAGCAGCACCCCGAGACACCGTCAGAGATGGGACCCAGGGCCTCCACGGGCTACACCTGTGCTCCAGCCCTGGGGCCATCCCAGCTCCCCATCTGTGCCTGATATTCCTCACGTGTACACTGCTCTGTTCACCACCCACATAAAGATATGAAACATTTGGCCAGGCGGGTAGTGCAGAGGCTCGATGGGCTACTGTGCCCAAGCACCACCAGGAGCCCGGGGCACCACGCTGCGAATAACCCCTCCCGGCACCCCTGCGTGTGCCTCCTCGTCCCCAACCACCCACCACCACCACTCGACATGGCTAAAGTTTTCCTTCGCCCCAGAAGGTTCTCCGTGCCCTTCCCAGCCAGGGCTCCAAAACCAGAACTAAGCCTTGTCCAAGTTCCCTCAGCAGATTTGATTTGCCAGTGGTTATGAGTCCTACAAAGGAGGTCAGGTGCTCTGTCCTCTGGTCCCTCCCTGGCGTCCTCGTCAAGAATAACCTTCGAGGGGCTGGAGCGATAGCACAGTGGGGAGGGCATTTGCCTTGCACGCGGCCAACCCGGGTTCGATTCCCAGCATCCCATATGGTCCCCTGAGCACCACCAGGAGTAATTCCTGAGAGCAGAGCCAGGAGTGACCCCTGAGCATCGCTGGATGTGACCCAAAAAGCAAAAAAAAAAAAAAAAAATGACCTTCGAGAGTTGTAGCCACATTATGACTTGTACCTTTTTTTATTCTTTCCCATCACGGTGTTTCCTGCCATTCTGTGTCCTCACAGTTTATCCACTGGCTATTGGGATTGTTTCCTTTGGCAGAAAAAAAAAAATTGTCACCACATCACCTTTATCTACAAGTCTTTGGGCGGACAGGTGAAATAGTTTCCCAGGACATGTCCCCTGAGCAGAAACGCTGAGCCCTCGGACAGACGTGGGTTTGGCTTCAGCAGATGATGCCAAACCATTTCCCGGAGCGGTCGGGCCAATAAACACGCCTGGCAAGCCAGAGTCCCCGTTAGTCCTCATGCGTCCCAGTTAAAAGTACCGTCGGGGGGGCTGGAGCAATAGCACAGCGGGTAGGGCGCTTGCCTTGCACGCGGCCGACCCAGGCTGACCCAGGCTGACCCAGGTTCGAATCCCAGCATCCCATATGGTCCCCTGAGCACCGCCAGGGGTAATTCCTGAGTGTAGAACCAGGAGTAACCCCTGTGCATTGCTGGGTGTGACCCAAAAAGCAAAAAAAAAAAAAAAAAAAAAAAAAAAGTACCGTCGGGTTTCTTCGTTCAAGTCATTCTAGGGGGCGGGAAGCGTGTGCCCTCTCTGGACCTTTTCGAATTGCGTTCTCAGCAGGATGGTTCGGGTTTTGGACTCAGACCCGTGGTGGGGCTCAGGTGTCACTCCCTGAGTGGACAGTGCTGAGGGGACCCTAAGGAGTCGGGGATCGAACCCCGCACGTACTGCACGTGCCCCGGCCCCCAAGGCCGTCTCTCCAGCCGGCTCCTTTTGAACGTGCCTCTCCCTGATGAGTCAGGCACGAAGTGTATGTCGCTCTCATCCCAGCCCGACCTCGAACCGGGACCGTCACAGGCCGCGTGGGCGTTGGCTGGGTTGATGTGGGAAAGATGTCTTCGCTCTGCAAGTCGCCAACTTTCACCTGGTCGCAAGCTCACAGTCGACCGACTGTGGGCGGGCGTTTCCTGGAGTCGAAAGGGAAGTCAGGGTGTGAAGGCGGCTGCCCTAGCCCAGGGCTCTGCCTCTCGCCTTCTCCCAGGTGGCAGGATCAGGCAGGTTGGCAGGGCCACCTGGGCTCCGGCCCTGGGTGGTCTTGGCAGGAGGGCAGAAATGCCCACCCCGAGATTCCTCTCGGTAAAGTGCCAGCCGCACTCCTGGACATCAGGCCCAGGCTGTCCTGGCCAGCAGGGTTATAATGTGTGAGTTTACCACACTGGCCAAGAGAAATGGCTTTTCTTATACCAAACTGACCTAGGAGTTGGGGGCGCGTGTCTGTTCCATCCCAGCCTCACCAGAGAGGCCTTCTCCAGTGAAGGAAGGATGCACGCTTTGTGCCAGGCAGACAGAGTAGATAAGAAAAGGGGTTGAGGGACTGGAGCAATAGCACAGTGGGGAGGGTGCTTGCCTTGCACGTGGCTGACCAGGGTTCGATTCCCAGCATCCCATGTGGTCCCCCAAGCACCATCAGGAGTAATTCCTGAGTGCAGAGCCAGGAGTAACCCCGTGCATTGCCAGGTGTGACCCAAAAAGAAAAGAAAATAAAAGAAAATGGGTTGGAGGCCGGAGTGATAGCACAGCGGGGAGGGTGCTTGCCTTGCACATGGCCGACCTGGGTTCGATTCTCAGCATCCCATGTGGTCCCCCAAGCACCACCAGGAGTAATTCCTGAGTGCGTGAGCCAGGAGTAACCCCTGAGCATCACCGGTGTGACCCAAAAAGAGAAAGAAAGAGAGAAAGAGAGGGAAAGAAGGAAGGAAGGAAGGAAGGAAGGAAGGAAGGAAGGAAGGAAGGAAGGAAGGAAGGAAGGAAGGAAGGAAGGAAGGAAGGAAGAAAGAAGAAGATGGGTTGACTGGGCCAGAGCAATAGTTCAGAGGGTAAGGTGCTTGCCTTGCATGCAGCCAACCAAGGTTCAATCCCCAGCATCCCCTATGGTCCCCCAAGAACCATCAGGAGGAGTGATACCTGAGCACAGAGCCAGGAGTAACCCCTGAGCATCTCCTGGTTTGCAACAAAACCCAGAAAAACAAAAATAAAATGGGTTTGGGGCTGGAGCAATAGCACAGCGGGTAGGGCGTTTGCCTTGCACGCGGCCGACCCGGGTTCTAGTCCCAGCATCTCATATGGTCCCCTGAACACCGCCAGGGGTAATTCCTGAGTGAAGAGCCAGGAGTAACCCCTGTGCATCGCTGGGTGTGACCCAAAAACAAACAAACAAACAAAATAAATAAATTAATTAAATGGGTTTATAAGTTCCATGATAGCGGGAGTAAAAGAATAAGTTGGGGTGAGAGGTGGAAGGGGGCTAATTTGGGGGCCACCTAGAGCACCGTGCAGATGTCAGGGGCGGGGGGGGGGCGGGGAGACAGAATAAGATGGTTTGGTTTTGTTGTTTGTAACCGAGAAGGCTCCATGCCCAGGACACTGGCACTAACCCAGTGTCTCTGCCATAACAAGTGTTTTATCAACACCTGTAGAAGAGTTTCATCACGTACTGAGAAAGTTCTGGAACCTTTGGCAGAACTTGACTTCCTGGGGCTGGTTTTCCCTGACTTGGGAGGGGGGAGGGGTATGCGTGTGATCTTTCCTCTCTGACCATTCTTGGGGGGTGAGGGAGCTCTCCCTTTCCGTGACCCAGGAACCAAGAACCTTTCATCCACCAGCCTATGTGTGCCCCTTCCCCAGGCTGATGACCCCCGGGAAGCTTTTATGCCACCGAGGGGGTGGGGGTGGGGGTGGGGCACGGAGGCAGCAGGAGAGGCTCCTTAGTGGAGGCGCTTGCCCGAACTTTCAAGCAGCAGAGGGTTTTTTTTTTGAAGAGTCTCAAGCATGTTTATGCAAGAAGCGAAAAAAGAAGAAGAAAGGTTCAACATAGAAATGAAAGCCTGGCAGGCAGCATTCCCAAACTCCGTGCATGGCTGTGGTATTTGGCGGGGGGGTGGGGGGGGAAGGAAAAGAAAGAAGAAAAGAATTCTGCTTTGAAAAATGTCATACTCCAAAGAAGTTTTTGTAAGTTATTTCTAGGGGAGTTGACTGCTATTTAGTGGAACGGCGCTCATTGGTCTATTCCCTTAAAGAGATTTCAGACCATTGCAAATAGTGCCCGATGGGGGGTGGGGGTGTCTTTTTCTTGATTTTTTTTTTCCGTTTGGGGGCTTGCAGCAGAAGGCCGTCCACCCTCCTGGAAATTCCCGTAAAACAGGGTGAAAGGAAGAGAGCTCCCTTGCAATGGAGAGATCATAACCACAAAACTGCCAAGATGGGGCCAAAGTGATAGCACAGCGGGGAGGGCATTTGCCTTGCACGTAGCCAGCTGGGGTTCAATCCCCACATCCCGTATGGTCCCCTGAGCACCACCAGGAGTAATTCTTGAGTGCAGGGCCAGGAGTAACCCCTGAGCATCACCGGGTGTGACCCAAAAAGACACACACACACACACACACACACACACACACACACACACACACACACACACAAACAAACCTGCTAAGATGTTCAAACTCATGCCTGACATTCAATCTTCTCAGAAGATAAGGGCAATTCTTAACCACCCCAGCAGACCCTAGAAAATTCCCCCAAATATCAGTTAAGAAATTGTAGAGAGGGGCTGGAGCGATAGCACAGTGGGGAGGGCGTTTGCCTTGCATGCGGCCGACCCAGGTTTGATTCCCAGTATCCCATATGGTCCCCTGAGCACCGCCAGGGATAATTCCTGAGTGCAGAGCCAGGAGTAACCCCTGTGCATCACCGGGTGTGACCCAAAAAGTGAAAGAAAGAAAGAAAGAAAGAAAGAAAGAAAGAAAGAAAGAAAGAAAGAAAGAAAGAAAGAAAGAAGGAAGGAAGGAAGGAAGGAAGGAAGGAAGGAAGGAAGGAAGGAAAGAAAGAAAGAAAGAAAGAAAGAAAGAAAGAAAGAAAGAAAGAAAGAAAGAAAGAAAGAAAGAAAGAAAGAAAGAAAGAAAGAAAGAAATTGTAGAGGCCCACTGTCACTGTCATCCCGTTGCTCATCGATTTGTTCGAGCGGACACCAGTAACGTCTCTCGTTGTGAGACTTATTGTTACTGTTTTTGGCATATTCAATACATCACGGGTAGCTTGCCAGGCTCTGCCGTGTGGGCACGATACTCTCGGTAGCTTGCTAGGCTCTCCGAGAGGGGCGGAGGAATCGAACACAGATCAGCTGTGTGAAAGGCAAACCCCCTACCACTGTGCTATCGCTCCAGCCCACTACAGGGGAAAAAAATAATCTCTGGGCTTCACTTTTTCCTGACACTCAAATGGCATAACTTCCTCCTTCTCCTTTTCTTTTCTTTTACATTTTTGGGTCACACCCAGAGATGCTCGGGGGTTCCTTCTGGCTCTGCACTCAGGAATCACTCCTGGAGGTGCTCGGGGAACCATTCGGGACGCCGGGGATTGAACCTTCGTCACCCGTGAGCAAGGCAGACGCCCTCCCGCTGTACTGCTGTACTGGCACTCTGGCCCCTCCACCTCCTCCTCCTCCTCCTTCGGAGGCGCTATTTCCCCTCATGTCTGGGCAGGCAAGGCCCTGGGCTTGGGGCTTGGGCAGGTCTCAGAATCAGAGGGTAGCTGCCCGAAGGTCATGACACCCGCCATCGTTAGCAGGGACCCAGCTGCGAGGGGCAGCGGAGACTCCCAGAGAGGAAGGCCAGTTCATAGCCTCTCGCCACACGCTGCCCCGATGCAGACAGCCCTCATGGCCCCATTTCTTTTTTTTTTTTTTTTTTTTTTGCTTTTTGGGTCACACCCAGCGATGCTCAGGGGTTACTCTTGGCTTTGCACTCAGGAATTACTCCTGGCAGTGCTTGGGGGACCATATGGGATGCCAGGGATCGAACCCAGGTCAGCCGCATGCAAGGCAAACGCCCTACCCTCTGCTATCGCTCCGGCCCCTCGTGGCCCCATTTATTCCCACCCAGATCCAAAAAAAAAAAAACAATTTAAAATGGACAGCAGGGACCAGAGTATCAATGGTACAGCGAGTAGAGCATTTGCCTTGTAAGCCGCCAACCTGGGTTCAATCCCTGGCATCCCGTAGGGCTCCCCAAAACACCGCCTGGAGTAATTCCTGAGTGCAGAGCCAGAAGAAAGCCTTGAGCATCACCAGGTATGACCCAAAAAGCAAAAAAAAAAAAAAAGTAGAAGAAAAAGATTGTGTGGAGACGTGAAGACACAGGACAGCGGGTAGAGCATTTGTCTTGCCGGTGGCCCACCCAGGGTCGATCCCTGGCACCCCGTAGGGGCCCCCAACACACGTCCAGGAGTGATCCCTGACTGCGGAGTGAGGAGTAAGCCCGGAGCGGGGGCAGGTCGGTCTGACCGCCGCCCCGATCATAAACAAGTGACACGGATTGTGCTGAGGGAAGACACCGCAGATGGCCCAGACCAGGCCTATGTCACCGAGAGACAGAAATCAAACATCCTGGCTGGAACCTGGGACCAGTTTGACCTTAATGCAGGGGTGAGGGCAGAAAGGGGCGGTCGCCTGCAGCAGCTCCCGCTGCCTTCTTCCCTGGCCCGGCACCCCCCACCCATGCCCCGGTGCTCGCCGTGTGTGTGAGGGGGGACTCCGGGTTCTCTGCTGCGTTCCCACCGAGTGCCCCGGGCGCCACCATCAGAGCCATCCTTCATCCTTTGCTTCTTCAGCAAAACGGGTCTTCCTGACTGTCCTTGGCACAACTCCTGGGCTCGGCCCCGTCTTCCAGAGCAGGCCTCAAGGCCACGGTTCTCAGCCCCTCTTGGCCCACCCCACGATCTGACCGGAAGGAAGGGCCGTGGCCTCGGAGCCCACGTGGTTCCCAGGGGTGGCCTTTGCGTCTTCCTGGGCTCCTGTCTTCTCCACCTCTCTCTCCGATTCCCTGACTCCCAGATCAGGGGCTCCCCCCGCCCTCCATGCTGAACTCTGTTCCTGGGGGGCTCCAGAGGGGCAGCGTCTGGCCCCGTGGCTGAGGAGCGGGTTGCATTTCCAGAACGGACCAGTAGGTGCCCCTGTTCGTCACACGATGGACTTGAACTTGTACCTGGAACTGGCCACTTCCGCTCGGGGGGAGTGGAGCCCTGGGCGAGCCCTGGTGCTGGTGTGAAGCCAGCGCCCCTGTCGCCCGCCACCTTCCCGCAGCTCCCTCCAGTAGCGAGTCTGCCAGAGCCACCGACAGGCCCCATCCTGGTCCTGGCCATGTGCTTGGCTGGAGGGGACATCAGGAAAAGCAGCTTTGGGACGCCGTCCAGGGCGCTGCGTGGACATCCCCCATTCTTGCCTGTTTCTGGGCGCCCCAGAGAGCGAGTGGGGGACAGTGAGTTGTGGGCCCGCGGCGGGGTACAGAGACACCACCCCCCCTCTCATGACCCTGAGGGATGGGGGGTGGGGTTCTCCCCGCATTTCACTGCCATAATAACAAAGGCACCCAGGGGTCATCGGGAGCCTGTGGCAGGATGCGAGGTACACACGGGCTCCCCAGAGTCACGGGACTGACTTAGCACTGGTTCCCCGTACCTCAGGTATCACCTTTTACCTCCACCAAGGCAAAAAAAAAAAAAAAAGAAAAGAAACATTCTGCATGGGGCTGGAGCAATTGCACAGCGGGTAGGGCATTTGCCTTGCATACAGCCGACCTGGGTTCAATCCCCGGCATCCCATAAGGGTCCCCTGAGCACGGCCAGGGGTAATTCCTGAGTGCAGAGCCAGGAGGAACCCCTGTGCATCACCGGGTGTGACCCAAAAAAGGAAAAAATGAAAAAGAAAAGAAAAAAAGGAAACATTCTGCGTGTGTGTGTGTGTGTGTGTGTGTGTGTGTGTGTGTGTGTGTGTGTGTGGCGTCAGGGATCGAACCCAGAGTCTCAGCCATGCAAGGCAGAATCTTGACCCAGCAACCCAGAAGCTCACGGAAGAGACTGTCCTGTCCCCAGGGCTGGAGAGATGACCCGGGGAGGAAGGAGCTCCTGGCACGTGGCCTTCCCTGGATCCATCCCTGGTCCTGACTCTTCCCCCACCCAACCCCCTCCAGGAGGGATCCCTGAGCACAGAGCCAAGAGTCAGCCCTGAGCACCACCAAGTGTAGTCCCCAATCCAAAAGTAGCCCCCAAAAAAGAAGGTCCCTGGGCAGGGTGGTAGTTCATCGGTACAATATTTTTTTCGCATGTGTGAGGCCCTGGGTTAGGTCCCCATCATGGCAGGAAAGAAAGGGACGTGCCTGGTTGTGGCCCCCTACTCCCCCCCCCTCCCCCCCGCCAACCCACCTCGCATCGCCTCCTCTCGCCAGCCTGTCCCTGGTAGCGTCCCTCCCCTCTGACGGAGCCTTGCTCCCTGAGCGCGACCAGAGGAGAAAACGTCAGAGCTCTGGTTCGGAGAAGACACTGGGTAACTTTCAGGGCAACTGTCACCCCCTTGTCCCCCACCTGGAGAAACAAGGCACCCCCCAGCAGGGGAGCAGTGCCGAGCCTTCCTCCAACTATTCCCCAGGGCACACAGGGTCACCCAGCCCCGCTCCCACGACTGGGGTCCGCCAGACCCCTCCCCCGCCCCCACCCCGTGCCTAGGACCCCGTCCCGCATAATTACACACCAGCAGCCAGAACCCAAACCAAACCCATCATTTCCCTTCCACTTCGTATCACGCCTTCGCCGGGTGAGCAGAGAACCCCGAAACGGTTTCCCGCGGAGTTTCTAGAACCACCCGGGGCGTTTGGAAGGGCCTCCCGAGCATCCCTTCAGACACAGCCCCCCCCACACACACCGGCACAGATCAGAAACCCGGTCTCAAACGCGTGCTCCCCGGGTGCCGAGGAGAGATGTGACAGTTAGGGCCCATGCGGGCAAGAAGGAGGGAGGTCTTCTGGGGGGGCACTTTGGAGCCTTCCGTGTCTCGGCGGGAGAAAGGTTGCAGCGGGCCGGGCCCTGGCTCCGGGGCCGACGCACAGCCCCCTACCCGCGCCCCCTCCCGAGGAGGCAGACATTCCTCCAGGGTCCGCACAGATCATATTATAAAGCAGCTTTTATGTATCTAGAATAATTACACTTGATTTGAAGAAGTTTGCTTTTTGTTAAGCTAACTTTAGCCTCGGCTATAATTGGGAGCAGATGTCGGGCCAGGCGGCACCTTCGCTGCCATCCAAACACGTGTCCCCATGCGTGCAGGCCCTCCCGGGGCCCGGGACAGCCACCAGTCCTCGGAGCGGCTCGGAAGACCCCAACTCTCAGGAGCCGGGTGGTCTGGGGTGGGGGGGTCTGCCCGGAGGCCCCGGAGTTGCATGCGGGGGAAGCAAGCCTGCGACCTCGCTGGTTCCTTGGACGCGCAGGAGCGGAAGGCGTTCCTGAGAGCACTGAGCTTGGGGCTTTGGAGGATTTACTGTCCCCGGCAAACGTGGGTTCCCGGGAGAGCCGAGCCCCGGGCCTTGGGAGAAAGTATGAGAAACATTTTCGTCTCTGCACAGAAACCACTCTGCTTTTCAGAAACCTGCTGCTTTTTTTTTTCTCTTCTCCTTTTTTTTTTTTGGTCTTTTCCCAGAGTGCGAGCCAGTATGTGTGCGTGTGTGTGTGCGTGTGTGTAAATAAGCTCCAAGAAGGAAAAGCCCAAGACAGAAGCGTTTTTGAAATCCAAACCCAGGATGGGCTCACTTCAAATCACATCATCAGCACGATAGCGGGGTCCCCCGGCAGCCCGGCCTTTCTCCCCATGAAAGGTTTGACTCAAGCTATCCCCAGGAACGTGAGATGTGGAGTCACTGCTTCCTGTCCGAGCAGACTGGGGGGGCCACCAGGTGTCTCCCCTCCACACACACACACACACACACACACTTAGAGCCCCCCCCCACCCCAGCCCAGGAGACCCCGGGGAGAACTGGGGAACTAGGTTCAGAGCTGTGTCACCTGTCAAGGGCAGACCCGTGGGGGTCACCCTGCCCTTAGCGGGGCTGACCCGGCCCCCCGGGCTCCCCCCAGCCCAGCCTCCGCCCGGCCAGGAAGAACAGTGCTCTCGCTCGGGGCTGGAAACCCGTCAGAACCTCGCAGCTGGAAAGGGCCGCTTTCCAGATGCGGAGCAAACACGGGTTTTTATTTTATGATTTCTTTCTCTTTAATGAGGAGAGGGGGGACGGGGCCTGGGGGGGTGGGGTGCGGAGGGGAGGGTTCCAGTCAGTCGTCTCATCGTCGTGGGGGCTGAGGGTTCGGGCTGGGAGAGGTGTAGGGTGCGGGTGGGGTGGAGGGGCTGAGGCTGGTCCAGCTGGGACCAGGGCCGCTGCCCTCACCGCCCCCCCGCCCCCCACTGCTGCCTTCCTTCCCGGGCTGCTGCTCGCTCGAGTGACCGAGAAAGGGAAGGCTAAGGCCAGGGCCCTGTCTCTCCTCCGCGTTTTCATCTTCTTCTGTGAAGACAAGCGTTCCAAATGGGATTAAATGAAAGAAGAAATGAAACACACATTCTCACGTTAGTTAGCGCTCTCTCTCTCTCCCTCTCTCTCTCCCTCTCTCTCCCTCTCTCTCCTTCTCTCTCTCTCTTGCTCTCTCTCTCTTGTGCTCTCTCTCTCCCCTCTCTCTCTCCCTCTCTCTCTCTCCCTCTCTCTCTCTCTCCCTCTCTCTCTTTCTCTCTCTCCCTCTCTCCTCTTCCTCTCTCTCCCTCTCTCTCTCTCCCTCTCTCTCTCCCTCTCTCTCTCCCTCTCTCTCCCTCTCTCCTCTTCCTCTCTCTCCCTCTCTCTCTCTCCCTCTCTCTCTCTCCCTCTGTCTCTCTCTCTCTCTCCCTCTCTCTCTCTCTCTCTCCCCCCCCTTCCTACAGAAAGAGGGGGTCAGCAGGGACAGTGACAGCCCTGATATTTGTTCTCCCTCTGTACATGGGGGTGACACCTCTCCTCTGTGTCGGGAGCCGGGATGCCCCCCCGCCCCCACCCCCATGTGCACAAACCATTTCCTGGTGCGGGGATCCCTGGTCCCCTTCTCTCTCCAGTGGTGTCGGGCACCGGGTCAGACATCAAAGCCCTAATTAAGCCCATTCTTTAATTGTGTCTTTTTGCTTCATTACTTTCTCTTCCTCTTTGATGAGGCCTGCACCTCTCTGAACGCCCCCCCCCCCCGCGGCCCCCACAAAATGATCCCTTTCTCTCTTCATCCCGCACCCCCAGCTGCTGAAAAATTGCTCCTCCAGTGGTTATTCTGGGGGTTCCCCCCTTTATTATTTTTTTCCCTTCTCTCCTAGAGTGGGTGGGTGGGTGGGGGGTACCCAGGCCCCTTCTCTCTGCCCTCCCCCCACCTTCCCCCGGCCCATTAAAGGGATCTTCACACCTAGACCCCTCCCGGCTGGCTCCCCCTATTCTTATGAAGTTTGCATTGATTATTGTCCTGGAATTCCGGGGTCCAGTCATAGATAAAAGGATAATGACTTCAAAGGCCAGAGTTAAGAGTTTAACCCCGAGCGAAGAGAGTGGACAACTAGCTAATTGAGGGTAATCAGCCATCCCGACTGGCTTTCACAGGCCGGCTGGGCTCTCAGGTGGTTTCCATTTGATGAACACTCGGGGCCGCTGACTTGAGAAGCTTGTGGTCATTACGGAGCTTCAAAGGTCCAGGTAACGCTGCTGCTCCTCCTCCCGCAGCCCAAACCTGACATCAATTTGGGCCGGGCCAAGCCCTGCTCCCTGCCAGGGCTGCTCACCCCTCACTACCCTCCTCTGCCAAACCACAGACACCCCCACCCCCCAAACTCCGGGGGCGGAGGGATGGAAGATCAAAGCTTTGCTTGCCCACCCCGACAATGGCCATCAAGGACTCAAATCACACGAAAGCGCCAGCCAGGGTTTTCTTCTTCGGGGAGGCCAGGTCTGGGGGGTGCGGGGCAGAGGCTGGGAGGAGGGTTTGAACCCTCAGAGGCCACCCCTCCCTCCCAGCTTCTCCCTGTCCCAACCTCCACCTTTTATCCTCTGAATGGCCCCCTCATCCCTGACTTCTAGGCCAAGTCTCCACTGAATGAAGAAATAGCCTTTCGGAAGGGGGTGCGGGGGGGGAGAGTTGGGAGAGTTGACCCACGGTGGCCCACTAATGGGTAGGAGTGGACCAAAGGCCAGCGAGGCAGAGCGCCAGCACCTCCAGCTAAGGGCGTCCCCCTGGGGAAGCCCCACAGGCAACCCCTCTCAAGACCCCGGCCCCACATCCACCAGCTGCACCCCTGCACTGGCCCACAACCCTCCTGAGGGTCATAAGAAGCGCCATCTGCTCTGGGTCTCCCCCTGGTCACGCCATGGCGGGCTCACCGCTCAGTTCTCCCTCCTGGGTGCAGTGTGCAAGGCTGCCGGGTCACCAGACTGCCAGGGAGTGTGGCTGCAGGCTGTCCTTAGGCCATCAGAAGTTGAACAAAAGGCCTTTGAAATGGATCAACCCTTGATCTGTCCCTGGGAGGAAAGCCTCTCCTCAGAGCCTCCCTTCAGAGCCTCTCCTCAGCCTCTCAGCTCCTCCTCAGACCCTCATTAAACACTTTTTGCATACCCCTCAGGCCCTTTTCTCAGACCCTCTCCTCAGCCTCTCTCCTCAGCCTCTCCTCAACCCTCTCCTCAGCCTCTCCTCAGCTCTCCTCAGACCCTCTCCTCAGCCTCTCCTCAGCCTCTCCTCAGACCCTCTCCTCAGCCTCTCCTCAGACCCTCTCCTCAGCCTCTCCCCAGACCCTCTCCTCAGCCTCTCCCCAGACCCTCTCCTCAGCCTCTCCTCAGACCCTCTCCTCAGACCCTCTCCTCAGCCTCTCCTCAGACCCTCTCCTCAGACCCTCTCCTCAGCCTCTCCTCAGACCCTCTCCTCAGCCTCTCCTCAGCTCTCCTCAGACCCTCTCCTCAGCCTCTCCTCAGCCTCTCCTCAGACTCTCCTCAGCCTCTCCTCAGACCCTCTCCTCAGCCTCTCCCCAGACCCTCTCCTCAGCCCCTCTCCTCAGCCTCTCCTCAGCCCCTCTCCTCAGCCTCTCCCCAGACCCTCTCCTCAGCCTCTCCTCAGACCCTCTCCTCAGCCTCTCCCCAGAGCCTCTTCTCAAGTCTTTCCAGAACCTCTCCTCAGCCCTGTCAGCCCCTGGGCTCCCACAGAGAGCCCCTGAGTCCCTAAAAGGCCAGAAGATGCACCCAGCCAGCAGGAACATGGCTGGAAAAGTTCCCTGAACAAGTGCAGAGCCCAAGACCATTGGTTTATAGTGCCCCAAAGAGAGAGACACAGACACAGACAGAGAGGAACAGAGAGAGAAGGAAGGAAAGTGCCTGCCATGAGACAGGCTGGGGTGGGCGGGAAACCACCGCATGACTGAAACCCCACCATGATCAGCTGTGTAACTGTATCTCGCAGCGATTCAGAACAAAACAAAACAAAACAACAAAAACAGTGACCATTGGTTTGGGCTTGGAGACCACAGCCAGCGGCCCGCAGGGAACTACTCCTGCCTCCGTGCTCAGGGATGGCTTGGAGAAGCCTGAAGCGCGGCAGTGATCAGTCCCAGGGCCCCCCCACCTCAACACAGGCGCTCCAGCCTCTGAGCCAACGCTGGGGCCCCAGTGGGCGGGGGTTGTGGCGGGGGTTGTGTTTGCTTTGCGTTGCCGGTCTGGGATGGAACTGGGTCCTCACAGACAAGGCAGGTGCGCTGAGTTGAGCTGCAGCCCTTTGGTTGCTTGGTTTTGCGCCACATCCACCGATGTTAAGCGGCTACTTCCAGCTAAGTGCTTGGTCACTCCCTGTGGGGATCCGGGTGTGGGGTGCGGCAGAGGGGGGAACAAGTTTGGTGCCAAGTATGGAACCTGGGTCTCCTGTGTGTAAAACTCCCAGCCTTGGGGCTGGAGCGATAGCACAGCGGGTAGGGCGTTTGCCTTGCACGCAGCCGACCCGGGTTCAATTCCCAGCATCCCATATGGTCCCCCAAGCACTGCCAGGAGTAATTCCTGAGTGCGGAACCAGGAGTAACCCGTGTGCATCACCGGGTGTGACCCAAAAAGCAAAAAATAAAAAATAAAACAAAACAAAACGCCCAACCTTTGCACCGTCTTCCAGGGCCGATTTTGCTTTCGTCTCGTAACCTTGAGTGTTGCCGCTTTGAAAATGGACCTGGTGGGGCCGGAGCGATAGTCCAGCGGATGGCCTTTGCCTTGCACGTGGCCTACCCAGGTTCGATCCACGGCATCCCTGAGCATCCCCGGTCCCCTGAGCACCGCCAGGGGTAATTCCTGCGTGCAAAGCCAGGAGTAACCCTGAGCGTTGCTGGGTGTCAGCCCCCCATAAAAAAAAAAGAAGAAAGAAAGTGGACCTGGGGTGGGTGGACCAGGGAGAGAGAGGATGTAGGGTCGAGGGGAAGTGGGGACAGATGAGAGTCCCCTCGCTATCCGCCGGGGGCAACGGCTTCTCTGCCATTGTAAGGTGGAGGTGCCACTTGGCTACACAAATGGTCAGTGAGGGGTCAGTGAGGGCTGGGCTGGTGGGGAGGAGGGGCGGAGGGAGGGACGATGCTTCCTTCCCGCTGCCCCATGGGCATGTCACTGGCTAGGCCCGGGAGGGAGGGTGGAGAGGGGCGGGCACAGCCCGAGGTGGTTGGTTGAAGTTTATCAAGTCTCCTAGCTGGCTGGCTTTGATCTCTCCGCTCAGCCCGAGCAGATGCTCGGAGATTAATTGCATCTGGGTGGAGAGCACTTGCCTCGGAGGGATGCGTGGCCCCGTAGGGACAGACCCAGGTCTCCGTCAGGGACTACACCACCGCCCCAGGGTCAGAGTTCTCCCCTGACCCCCCACCCCCACCCCCCAGCCCCAGCCTCTGCAGCATTTATTTGCATCTCTTGCAGGTAGCTGGCTCCCGCAGCCATCTGCCCCCGGGGGGAATGTTCCACAAATGTCACTTTCCTTCCTGCCGGCCCAGCTCTGCCGTGACTCACCTCCCTGCCCGTGGAGCAGGGGCGAGCAAGCTGTTCTTGGAGAACGTTCCCAGACAGGCCCTCCCGTTTTTATCCCCTGACGATCTCAGAGATGGGCAGGGCAGGTAGACTCATCCTGCTCACAGGCGCTGAGTCATGGAGTGGGGAGGGGGAGAGGGAGGGAGGGAGGGAGGGAGGGAGGGAGGGAGGGAGGCCTGCCCCCTCCCCCTCCCCAATCTCACCCCTTGCACAGTGAGCTGGGATGGGGGCGTGGGGGGCAGTGGGTCCTTACTCCGTGCCCGGCCCCTCCCAGCTTGGAGGAGCCCTGGAGAGCCCCCCACCACCACCAAGAAATGGAAAGGGTGCTCTTGTCGCATGGGGGGGTTCCCTTGACTAGGGAGACTTGAGCCCTTCGCAGCAGCCCCTTGGCTGGCTGAGCCGCCCCCCCTCACGCCCCGCCCCCACTTACCTGCACCGGTTCTTCCTCCTGCCTCCCATGGAAGCTGCTAGAACCTACTTGGCCTGTGAGCGCAGAGACTGTTTCTTTTCTTTTATTTATTTATTTATTTATTTATTTATTTATTTATTTTTTAAGGAATCACCATGAGGTACAGTTACGGATGTACACACTTTCATGATTGCGTTTCAGTCTTACCATGTTCGAGTACCCGTCCCTCCACCAGTGCCCATTCTCCACCAATGTTCCCAGTATCCCTCCCGCCACCCCCCTACGCGCCCATCCCCCCCCACCTCTGTGGCAGGCGCATTCCCTCTTACTCTCACTCTCCTTTTGGGTGTTGTGTTTTGCAATACAGGTACTAAGCAGCCATCATGTTCAGTTCACTATGTTCAGTCCATAGTCTACTTTCAGCATCTCCATCCCGAGTGAGTCCTCGAGGCATCCTCTACTTGGTGTTCCCTTCTCTCTCCCAGCTGCCTTTTCCCCCGGCATGTGAGGCCGGCTTCCAAGCCATGGAGCCATCCTCCTGGCCCTTATGTCTACTGTCCTTGGGTGTTAGTCTCCCATTTTGTTACTTTCAGCAGGGCATTTGCCTTGCATGCAGCCGGCCCAGGTTCGATTCCTCCGCCCCTCTTGGAGAGCCCGGCAAGCTACCGAGAGTATCCCACCCGCACGGCAGAGCCTGGCAAGCTCCCCATGGCGTATTCAATATGCCAAAAACAGTCACTGCAAGTCTCACCATGGAGACGTTACTGGTGCCCGCTGGAGCAAATCGATGAGCAACGGGATGATAGTGACAGTGACAGTGATATCCCACAGATGAGTGCAGTCCGTCTGTCTGTCCCGCCCTTCAGAGACTGTTTCTTACCACCCCTGTCTGCCCTCAGCCCTTCATGCCAGGTACAAATCCACCAGTGCTTGGTCCCTGAGCCCGGGGGGCATGAGTGGGGGGCAGGATGAGGCGTCCCCAGACCCGCCGGGTTACACCAGCATCCCCTCTGAGGGTCTACACTGGACAGCTCCCCCACCCCCGCCCCCGCCTCGCCCTCCCCTGGGCCCAGGCTGTTTCCTCCGAATTCCTGCTGATTCTCAGCAGGGCTCTGGCCCTCTGGGCACCCCCCCCCCCGCCCCGTCAGGAAAACCAGCCCCGAAGAAGGGCCCCAGGGGCTGGCGAGTGTGTTTTGTGCCTAGAGACCCTTGGCCTGACCCCTCATACTGCATGGTCCCCCCGCCCCCGATGCCACTGGGAATGGCCCCAACATCCAACAGAAAGTCGGCCCCGAGCACCTGTGAGGAGGCGCCTCTGAACCCGCTCCTGGCACCTCACTCACCACAGAAAGTGCCTCAGTTTCTCAGGCGCGCAGCCCACCCCGCTAGCCCCCCGGCTACCCTGTCAGGGGTGATTCGGGAGCACAGAGCCAGGAGTCAGCCCTGAGCATGGGCGGGTGTGGCCCCAAACAAATAAACAAACAAACCGACAAAACCCAACAGACAGACAAAACAAACACGAGTGTGTTCATAAAGGTCCGATCAGATCTGTGGGGGGCACGGGGGGCTCCAGCTGGTGGGGGTTTGGCTCAGGGTCCCCCTGGCCTCGCACAGAAGGGCCCCATGGGGCCCCCACTCCTACATGGGCCCTTGGGCGCCCCCTTGGATGCTCCTGCCCCCT
The DNA here is from genome assembly GCF_027595985.1 of Sorex araneus. NCBI lineage: Eukaryota > Metazoa > Chordata > Mammalia > Eulipotyphla > Soricidae > Sorex > Sorex araneus. The sequence goes on from NC_073304.1 coordinate 228,422,096, forward strand.
CTCTAGGGCTCCCCCTTTGCGGTCGGTCCCTGGTCTCTGCCGTCTCGGGTCCGATGAGGCCCAAGCGGCACCGGGCCCGAACTTAGCTGACCTGGATTCCAAGGTGGGCACAGCCAGCCCACCCCACCCCCCGCCCCGAGCAACCTTGGGACCTGTCCTGAAACCCAGCACTTGGACGCAACGGGGTGCCCCACCAAATTCATCTCTGGGACCCCTTTGCCACCAGGAGGATGATATCGAGGGACGGGTTCTTGGCAGGAAATTAGGAACCAGAGGAGGCCTCGAGAGTGGGCCTGTGACAGTGTGGGGGAGGGCGATGGGGCAGAGAAGGCAGGAACCGCTGGAGCAAGGGCAGTCGGAAATGATCGTCCTATGGACAAGAGCTGAGTGCTGGAAGGAGGCAACGGGTAGGCACGATAACCTTTCAAAACAGTGCTGCAGACCACAGTGCTAAGAGGGACAGAGAGACAGAGACAGGGGGACAGAGACAGAGACAGAGAGATAGACAGAGACAGAGAGACAGAAAGAGACGGAAAGAGAGGCAGAGTGGGGCTGGAGAGATAGTACAGCGGGTAGGGCGTTTGCCTTGCATGTGGCCGACCCGGGTTCAATCCCCAGCATCCCATATGGTCCCCCAAGCACCGCCAGGAGTAATTCCTGAGTGCAGAGCCAGGAGAAACCCCTGAGCATCACTGGGTGTGTGACCCCCAAAAGCAAAAAAGAAAAGAGAGAGAGAGAGAGAGAGAGAGAGAGAGAGAGAGAAACAGAGAGTGCGTATGTGTGTGTATATGTGCAGTGCGTATGTGTGTGCACATAGAAGACAGGCTGGAGGTAGGGTGGCAAGAGGGACATTGGGGACATTGGTGGTGGAAAATGTGCACTGCTTGAATAGCCTGGTAACTGTGTATCTCACAGTGATTTAATTTAAAAAAAAAAAAAAAGAGTGGATCTTATTGGGATTCGAGGTTCCAGGAGATGACACCTCTCTCTGTGTCTCTCTGTCTCTGTCTCTGTCTCTGTCTCTCTCCCCCAGCCCCAACCCTGTTCTGAGGTTAGGGAAGAAGAGGTGTCAGTCCAGCAGCGCGGACACGTGCTCACCAGAGACCCATCTGCTAAGTCCTCACCCAGCCCAGCGCGCCTCCACCCATTTCCCACACAGCCCCCTTCTGCCTTCTTCCCTCCCTCCCACCCTCCTGGTCAGCCTCCTGGCCTCAGGCTGACGCCGGCTTCTCCCGGGCCCCGTGTTCCGTGATGCCGGACTACCCGTGGACGGCCCCGAGGAGAGCAGCTCTTCATCCCGCCCGAGCCGGAGAAACACATGTTGATTGTTCCAGCTCCATCCGGGAACTTCCTCTGGCAGCCCGAGCTGGCGGGGACGGACGGGCAGGCGCAGTAAACCCGGACCAGCCCGTGGCCGGGCGGTTGCTAGGGCAATCCTCCCAGATGCCGGCCTCGGGCCGGGCCAGGAAGCACTTAGGCTTTGACTCGGGTAAGAAGCGCCACAGTCGGGGCCGGGGGCTGGCTGGCTGGTGTGACAGGGCCACCCCCCAGGCACGTTCAGACGCTCGTTCTCCCGAGGGTCTCCTGGGTCTCCGGGCCAGAGCACAGTCCCCTGAGATGACAGGGAACCCCTCGACCCCGGCCCCCACTCCCGGGACACACTCACAGAGGCTGGGGTGGGAACTCGGACAACCTCAGTCCCGGCTTTTTCTTTTTTTTCTTTTTTGGGTCATACCCAGCAATGCACAGGGGTTACTCTTGGCTCGTGCACTCAGGAATGACTCCTGGCGGTGCTCAGGGGACCAGGAATCACCCCTGGTGGTGCTCAGGGGACCAGGAATCACCCCTGGTGGTACTCAGGGGACCAGGAATCACCCCTGGCGGCGCTCAGGGGACCATATAAGATGCTGGGAATCGAACCCGGGTCTGCTGCGTGCAAGGCAAACGCCCTACCCACTGTGCTATCTCGCTCCAGCCTCCCAGTCCCGGCTCTTGACTGACCTTGTCTGTTTCACCCCGTCTCCACCGTGGGCCGGGGGCCCCTTCTGTACCACTCACAAGGCACAGAAATGCTCATTCCCAAGCCCCAGGGCCTGGGTCTCCCCGCCCCTCTCCCCCGAAAGCAGACAGTGGCATCAGGCAGCTGTGAGAAGGGTCCCGCAGGGCACGCGGACGTCAGCCTTGAGTCAGAAGTGCCCCCCAGGACGGCGCCTTCTCCATGCCATCCTGGGCGGGGTGCTCGGGAGACCAGCACTGCACCCCCCCAACCCCCCCCAAGACCCCCTGCAGTGGCCCCAGCTCATCCTTGGAGGCGTGCGGCGTTCCATGTCTCCTGGGGCCCGAGGGACTCCCCGGTGGCGCCTCCGGCCCACTCAGTGCCAGTGTGTTGGCCTTGGCTCGCCTGCCCGTGCCAGCAACCAGCGGTGCCTTGCCAGAAACTCTTCGCTGAGGGCCCACGCCAAGGCCGTTCATGGAGAAAAGTCGGGCCGCTTCCTCGGCCGTGGACGCAGGGGACCCCTTGCCTCCCCCTTGGGGCTCCCTTCCTCCCCAAGCCATCAGCCCCCCAAGGGAGGAAGGCAGGTTGGGGCCGGGGAGGGGGGGCGGGATGTTGGCAGCACCCCCACGGTGGGGTTGGAAAGCCGGGTGCGGGGTCCCCCTGGGCCTTCCCCGCAGAGAGCAGGACAAGAGTTAACTCCCGGGCCGAGGCGGCAGTGCTCAATTTCTTTATTTCCTGTTGATGACATTATTGCCTTCCTACACCCATTGACACATGTTGCTTTCATCTGTTTCGCTTCAAGACATGAGCACACTGGCTGGAAACTATGTTTAATAGCTAAACTCAAAACATTTGGGTTTCCTTTCCTTCTGGACTCTGCTGGTCGGGCACTGCCTTCTTCGGTCTGTTGGTTCGGTGGGGGGGGGGGCGCTGGGGGGGCGGTTGACAGTGGTGGTGGTGGTGGCAGTGGGACAGGATTGGGCGGGGCGGGGGCCTCCTTTATTTTATTTATTGACTTTTTTTCACCACCGTGTTGAGCTCAGCCAAGAGAAGCCGGGCCGGAGGTATCGGGGTCTGATGTTCGAGCCACCTCTGCGCCCAATGGGACACAGGGTCTCCCTAGGGGTCGAAGACACCTTGTCCCCTTTGCGGTGGTCCGGCTGCCTCCTCCTGCTTTGGGCATACAGAGGACTGACCGGGCCGTGTTGTCGCAGCTGGGACCCGGGGTTCTCACGGAGGGGCCGGGCCTGGGTTATCTGGGACTCATCGCTTGGACCTTCTTCTTACAACCCCCAGCCTGGAGAGGAAAGGCGAACGGCTCTGTCTGGGCCTGAGAACTGGGGGAGAGGTCCTGGGGAGGCTCCTCCCCCCTCCCCCCGCCTCGCACCGCGAGCCCCCAGGACGCAGGGAAGCGCTGCCCTTGGCAGCCGGCCAGCCTCATCTGGTTGGAATTGGCCTTGACTCACGTTTCCAGACCTGGGCACAGCCTCTCGCCCTGTCCGGGACTCGGGCTGCAAAGTGAGCCGGGGAGTGTGTGTGGGAAGGGGGGCAGGGTCAGGGGGGGGCACTTATGGAAGAGTCGGAGAGAGGTGGCGGCTCACCTGCTGGGGAGGTGGCGTCCTGGGCCAGACCTGCTGTGCCCTTACCAGGCTGGTAGGATGTCTGGGGTGGGGGTGGGGGGACCCCGGGGGGGGGGGTAGGCGAAGAGCAACAGTGGTACCTGGTTCCAAAGGAAGATAAGGCAGAGGACAGTGTGTGTGTGTGTGTGTGGCAAGGGGGAGCACTGGAGAGAGAGCACAGTGGTGAGTCGCTTGCTTACCTTGCACGCGGTAGACCTGAGTTCCATCCCTGCTCCCCCAAACGGTCCCTCAAGCCCTGTCCGAAGTGATCCCAGCGCGCCAAGCCAGGAATAAGCCCCAAGTGTGGCTGGGTGGCCCCCAAAGCAACGACAATAACAACCACCACCAAGGAAGAGATCAGTTGTGTGTGCATGTGACTGGGTCATTTCTGAGCTTCCCCCGCCCCCCCCCCCCCGCCAGTCCGGCAGGTTACTGTGCCCATTTCTCAGCTGAGAAAAGCGAGGCTCAGGAAAGGCTTGAAATTGGGCCCAGCTCCACAATAACCAGGGGACCCTTGGTAGGGGAGGGCCCACTTCCACCTGCACCATGCCGCCCCTATCCCAGTGGCCGGGGGAGGGCAAGGCAGCGACTGGGTGGCTGTTTAGTTCCAAGCCCGCCCTCCCTGCCCTGCGAGCTTCACGGTGAGCTTCATGCTGCCCAGAGACCCATAATATTCCCAACAGGCAGGAAGAGCATATTGGGGGGAACCCCGAGCACTTTACCCAGAGCCCCTGGTACCCACCTCACCCCAAGAGAGGAGATGACTTTTTTCTTTCTTTCTTTCTTTCTTTCTTTCTTTCTTTCTTTCTTTCTTTCTTTCTTTCTTTCTTTCTTTCTTTCTTTCTTTCTTTCTTTCTTTCTTTCTTTCTTTCTTTCGCCACACCCAGCAACGTTCAGGGGTTCCTCCTGGCTCCTGCACTCAGGAATTACTCCTGGCAGTGCTCAGGGGACCCTATGGGATGCCGGGGATTCGAACCCGGGTCAGCCGCGTGCAAGGCAAACGCCCTACCCACTGTGCTATCGCTCTGGCCCCAGAGGGAGGAGATGCCTTTGTGGGCTTTGGGGCTCGCTGCCTGCAGGCCGCTCCGTGGGGGCTGCTTTGTCTATGTTGCGAGTGTGTGCCGGTGAGCAGAGTTGTGGCAGGGAGGCTGAGGGCGCCGGCAGCCTGGCTGGGACTCTCCCAGGGGCCCGGAGTAGCCACCATCAGAGCCCGCGGCCGTCCACACGGGGAGGCCACGTCCGGAGGGCTTGGACGGGAGCTGTCGGTAGCCCCCCACCCCGCATCCCCCCCCCCGAGGGGAAATGAGGTGAGAGGAAGTCCAGGGGCTGGAGAGGCAGCAACCCTGGGGGGGGACCCAGGCCCCCCGCGAGCAGAGCGGGCAGCCCGGGTTTAATTCCCGCACCACGCAGGGACCCCCGAGCACCACCAGGAGGGATCCCTGTGCAGGGCCAGGAGCAAGGCCAGAGCCTCCCTGGGTGAGGCCCCAGAACAAACGAGAAAAGGAGCCCAGGTTGCTGGTGCCCGCGTCTCAGCTGGCCCAGAGCCCCCTGCTGGCCCCTCCCAGGCCTGGCATTGACTCTGACCATCCCTCGGTGCGGCCAACCTCTTAGAACCCCGAGTCGGGCAGGAACGGGACACGGCCCCACCCGCAGGGGGGTGGCCCCCACAGCACAGGGCTGGCAGCGAGACCCCTCGAGGACGGGAACGCCTCCCTGCCCCAGAGGGAAGCGGGGACGGGCCTGAGCCCTAGGCACCGGGCAGGAGAGCCGAGTGGTGAGTGTTCACGTCCATCTGGGAGCAAAGTTCCCACGGCCCTCTCTCCCGTGGCGGCGGCCACGGGGATGAGCCACAGAGACAAGGAGCATCCTCCCCCTCCTGACTCAGCTGCCCCCCACCCCAGGGGAAGCCGCCGAACCCCGGAGCGGGCCTCGGACCCTCCTCTCTGAGCAGCTGCCTGCCTAAGGGCTGACGGCCACCCTGTCCACCTGGCAGCGGGGAGGACGCGACCCAGCCGGAGCCGGTTGCCTCTCGCTGGGCCGCTCATGCCCAGTCCCCTGGCCACTTACCGCCCCTCGACTACCCTCCAGACAGGGTCCGTCTTGAGATCCCAGAGATGGGGGCGGGGAATAGGCAGCTGGTGGGCTCGTCCCCGTTGCCTCTGGGTTATGCAAATGAAGCCAGAGTCCTGCCTCGCCTGTCGACGCAGGGGGTGGTCGTGTCTTGTCCAAGGAGGGGTCCGAGGGGGAGTAACAGAGGTTGTCCATGAGCACCTCAGCGCTGGCCTGCTGGCCTGTGTGTGTGTGCGTGTGTGTGTGTTTGTGTGTGCTCGAGACCCTCCCCAGCAGCTGGGTCCAGTGTGTGTGTGTGTGTGTGTTTGTGTGTGCTCGAGACCCTCCCCAGCAGCTGGGTCCAGTGTGTGTGTGTGTGTGTGTGTGTGTGTGTGTGTGTGTGTGTGTGTGTGTGTGCGTGTGTGTGTGTGTGTGTGTGTTTGTGTGTGCTCGAGACCCTCCCCAGCAGCTGGGTCCAGTGTGTGTGTGTGTGTGTGTGTGTGTGTGTGTGTGTGTGTGTGTGTGTGTGTGTTTGCTCGAGACCCTCCCCAGCAGCTGGGTCCTGTGTGTGTGTGCGTGTGTGTGTGTGTGTGTGTGTGTTTGTGTGTGCTCGAGACCCTCCCCAGCAGCTGGGTCCAGTGTGTGTGTGTGTGTGTGTGTGTGTGTGTGTGTGTGTGTGTTGGTGTGTTGGCAGACGGGCCCTTCCCCTTCCTCTCTCTCTCTCTGGCCAGCTGAGCGGCTGAAGCAGTGTCTGGGGCACAAGGGCCCAGACGGGCAAATCATAGCCAGTCTCTGCGGAACCCTTGAAGGCCTTATCGCCAGGGAAGCTGCTAATGACTTTGTCCCGGGTTTATGGCCCGGGTCTCTCTCTTTATGGCCCTTTTACGGCCCCCAGCCCTGGGGCTTCAGATGGTGCCGAGCCTTGGGAGGGAAGATGGGGCCAACGATGGGGCGCCACAGAGGGCGGAGGTGGGCACCGCCCGTTCCCAACGTGGGCCAGAGGAAGGAAGGCAGAGGATGTGCAAGATGGAGACAGCCCCCACACCTGGACAGGTCTCCGGGGCAGGACACAGTGAGCCAACAGCCTTGCACCCGATCTCCGGATCTCCCGACTGAGGCCGGTGGCAGCTGCTTCTCCCAGGTGGGGGGCGGCACAGAGATGGCACGCAAGTGGCCGTCCAGAGCCGCAGGCCGGGCAGCTGTGTCTGGAGGTGGGGAAACGGCTGAAACCGGAAGTGCGGGGCGGGCGGGGCGGCCTCGCAGAGGGCCGAGTGTCCGTTCACGGTGTGAGCCAGAGACCAGGATCCAGCCCTCGGAGCCTGGTCTTCTTCTCACCCCAAGCGCCCCCTCCCCCTAAAAAAGGAGGTACAGGGGCTGGAGCGATAGCACAGTGGGTAGGGTGTTTGCCTTGCACATAGCTGGCCTGGGTTCGATTCCCAGCATCCCAAGGGTCCCCCGAGCACCACCAGGAGTGATTCCTGAGTGCAGGGCCAGGAGTAGCCCCTGAGCACCACCGGGTGTGACCCAAAAAGAAAAAAACAAAAGGGCTACAACTTCCAGCCACCCTTGGAACACGCCTGGCAGTGCTCGGGGGCCTGCGTCACCCATACCCGGGGGCCCCTCTAGGACGCATGTGCTCCCATCCGAGTCACCTGCCTTGGATTTGCTGTGTCTGACCCCAAAGTCAGACCGGGGGTACTGCTCCTCCCTCAGGGATCCTCTGCACCCCCCTTGTGTGTGCATGTGACTGGGTCATTTCTGAGCCCGCCCGCACCCCCCGCCAGTCTGGCAGGTTTCTATACCCATTTCACAGCTGAGAAAAGCGAGGCTCAGGAAAGGCTTGAAATTGGGGGGGTCCCAAAGAAGTGGCAAAGTACCGGGCCAGGGGCCCCTCCGTGGCCCACAGCACCTGCCTTGGCGGGGGGGAGGGGGGCCCTGGGCTGAGCCCCCAGCCCCACACAGAGGGATGATCTCCGGTGCACATGTGGGTCGTGTAACCACACCCCACCCCGGGAGACCCCAGCCAGGCGGGGCTCTGCGTGACCCCAGCCTGGATGACCTTTGCCAGGTCTCTCTCAGCAGGCCTGCCCTAGAACCCGGGCCTTAGAGGAGGAGCAAGAAGTGGGGGTCTGCAGGTGGACCCCAGAGCGGGAGAGGCAAGGCGCAGGCAGCAGGAGGGGGGGTCACAGGCTGGGACACA